>NW_021680551.1:92041-163680 GCF_001412515.2 Diachasma alloeum
AGAGAGAGAGAGAGAGAGAGAGAGAGAGGGAGAGAGGGAGAGAGGGGGAGAGAGAAATTCGGTTTCGGTAAAACAGCTGCATACTCTTTACAATAAAATCCGATATCTGAAACCTGAGCTCCCTGCTACCTTAACTCTACTTCAGAGCTACCTTAAGTCCGGAAAATTACTTAAATTGGTTACCTATCGCGTGAATCGCTTCCCTAAAATTTTAGAATAATATTCAGTAAATAACTTCGTAAAATAAACCAGATATTTTGCACATATTTTTGTCCAGTCAGTTTTATTGAGTTGGAGTTTTGTTAGTTTGGAGATAATTCTATGTAAATTCAGTTTAGGGCTAAAATATCACCGTGGTCAACTTGGCCAGGATAATGTGCTACCCAGTGGTTTTTGTAATCCTTCTGGTTTATTGATCGAGTGAGTACATAGGTCGGATCGAAATATTCGCACTCTCTTAGTCGTGGGAGTGTTAGGGCTTTGTAGGTGGAAGGTCGTAGAGACAAAAACTCAGTTGCCAATGCGAATTGCCGTTTTGTTTTGAGTTTAGTTAAGTGTTCGTAAAGTTCTAATTACTTTCCGGAGAGTACCCTCGGGAGATAACTTACCTTATTCAGGCATAGATAGAGCGAAGACCGGCTCAAACATTTCTGTTCTCATTTTTTTCAGTTCCAGAAATTTTGTCGCAGTCCGTAAAAATAATTACAATCAATATTCCCATTCAGTAGCAAATTCAAATATTTAATTATTTTGCACCCAATTACCCCGGGAATCGATGGTTCGCATCTCCGATACTCAAGTCAGCACTAATATGACAATAGCCGGAAAAAAGTTATTGTTAAATAAACGAACTCACCGAATCGGTTGTAGTTCGTTTGCAGGTCATTGTAGTGGAATTAGCAATGTTTAAGAGTTGTTAGTTTATTTGTTATAAAAAAAAAAATTAAGCATGTCATTAGCCGAAATAATATTAACAATTTGACGTTTTGCTTTGATGTATTTGATAGCAAATCGTTTGTAGATAATGAATCAGGTTGTTTTAACGTTTAAGAGTCAGTATTATTATTATAATAATATAAATTACGTTTTCCGACAGTTATGAGAGGCCAAGGGTCACGTGATGCATCATGTCTTCTCGCTCATCGCGCTGACCTCTCTTTCTAACAGCTCGGAAACGTGTTTGCCGATAAATTAATTAATAAAAGCCTGAATAATAATTATTATTACTGAAGTCATGCACCCAGGTAAATAACTTGACATTTTTTATTAATGTTTGAATTTCATTTAAAAAAAAAACGGAATTTACTTTCTTCAATGAATTTATAGGTTAGGTTTTTTGAATTAGTGAGAGTGGGGTAAAACGGATTCTTTAGACTTAAAAAAAACATTTATAACTCATAAATATATTTATCAATTGAGCTCAGTCTAGGCTTATCATAAGAGAGAAGAATAGTCCTTTTTATGGAAACAAAAAAGTATTCTGTTTCATCAACAATTCAATAAGTCATTAGCATTTAAAAAAAAAAGTAAAAAGTGTCCATTTTACCCCATCCTCCCCTAAATAACAAATTATTAAGTTCAATTGGATTAGACGGCAGCTTTTTCTTCAGATCTTTTTCGTTTTTCTGGATTCATTAGGAGTATAAAAACGTGATGACAGTTGATAGTGATTTGTGAGGTGAATAAAGCTAGCGTTAACGTTGTCAACAATAAAATTACCGGACGGTGCTTTTACTAGAATTATTGCATTGTTTACTCGACCTTCGAAGAAATTACTATTAGTAATAGTTGATTAGAGAATTTTAGGGTAAATTTTATTAGAAATCGACACGTTGGATTGGATTAATTTTTTAATTCGAAGAATTTGACAAACAGAATGACATTGAATTCGGTTGAACGAAAGAGTATAGGAGAGAATCGTGATGAAGGACTTGATGCACGCCTCGTGAAGTATGTTTATGTTGTTTGGGTTGTTTTTCAGGAGATAGCTGAAATCCTATAGAGAAGTTTGGTCTTGGTGAGGGGCTCTAGGAGAAGCTCGGCGCTGACAATATCACTGGTGGAATTAGGACTGGGGATGAGGCAACTCCGTGCAGGTGCCCCGTTGAGGTGTCCTCTGAATCCTAGAGAAAGGCGTTGTAGGGGACTGTAGGGAAGGCACAGTCACTGGGCTTGCAGTCCTTTCCGAGATTCGTAAAAGGCAGAAACAGCGTACATCTGGAATTTTAAATATGAAATAAAAATAAAAAACAATTAACAATGTGTGATTTTTTTTGGTCAAAGGAACAGTTTTCTCGATGCTGTTCTAATTATTTCCAAAAATTTTAATCCAAAATTATTATAACGAATTGAGAAAATATTCAACACCACTGAGAATTAATTAGAACAATAATTGACCATTTTTGTTTTTCTTTTTAATTGAAAATCTGTGGTGAATTGGCAAACTAGGATAACTGCATTACACCTAGTATCAGTTATCGGTGGATATCTTGTAAATGAAAGGAGATAAACAAATTTTAATGAAAATCTTTTTTGGAGAGCGAAATATGAGCTAAAAAAAGGCTCATATAAAAATTTCCCTATTTAGGAAATATTTATCCATAAATGCCTCAAAACGAAATGCACTTATTCTAGTTAACGAAGTGATTACAGAACTGGCGCAAATATCGACAAAAACTTCCACAAAAAATCAATTTTATGAATATAGGGAGTGAAATCAATTCTGTAATGCACGAAAAAAAATTAAATGTTGAAAAAATACTCACATTCACTAGGACAATCGATATTCTCTCCCGATGCTAAAAATCCCATGCCTTGTAGCTTCATTGAGAACAGTAGAGGGCGTTATGGGTAACTGTATGCTGTGGAAGCTCATGGAGCCATTAATATCTCCAGCACTCTTCGTTTGCCTCTGAAGCTCCTGAAAGACGGAGTGCGACGTGGACGCCCCAGATTTTTACTTTATTTCTTGGTTTCACTGGCTAGTGTGGTTCGGATTGTGTACTTCTGGATGGGGAACAATGGTTGGGGAAAGGATCGAGGTGGTCTGCTAGCTGGGGGTTATAGGGTAATTGATCTCTGCTGCTTCACAATGTGCTTCAGGATGTAGGCTGCTGGGTGAGCCATCAGGTGCGCCAAGAAGGGCTGTGTCTCGGCTACCGCGTGGATAGTTGAGGAGGACTGATCGCCGGGTTCAAAGTGGTCTGTGTTCCCCTAATTAACAATTAAATAAAATCATTGGAATTTCATTCGTCCAATTAACTCAATTTTTTACCTCCAAGAAAACCATTTTTCTCTCAATTTTTGATGACTCTGAAGTTAGCAACTTTCCAATAAGACGAATACGTTGACACGGCATATCTGGTGGAAAAATCTTAGGAAATTGAAAAAAAAAAATTAGTCGGTTCGGTACAACTAGATCTATTCGTGAAGTGCCCCAGAAATGTTTGTTGATGAATTAAAGGACGAAAATATTGATTCATAAACTATGAAAAATCAATAAATTGATTGACACCGAATATCTTCACCAAATTTGAGTTTAGATAAAAAAATCAAATTCTCACTTTCGGAGCTCCACAAAATGATGTCGTGATGTTTTTTAAAAACTATTTGCCATCCCCCATGGCCAATATATTCGCTGATACTCAATGCAACTTTGTCAATTCCTGTCAAATCTGTTAATGATTAAATCGAAAAAATCAAAATGATCACGTTTTTTAAATGGAAAAATCTTCTCGTGATGATTTTTAGTTTTTTTTTTGACAGTTGTTTCATATTTTATGCACTGTTTATTTTATGATGAAACATTGACAGCGAATATTATGGAGAGTGATTAGTGAATATGCAAAAAAAAGAGTGCATATTCCAAAATATCTCGAAATCTAACCGTCAGAACAATCAAATAAACAATCCTCAGCGCACTAGCCATTGGAAATCCTAAAACTCCGAGAATAGAAGGCTTCAACACTGGATATTTTCACTAATTATTATGCGATTGGGAGGAGAAAAAAAATACGACTCGTCGTAGTTGACATCTTCATGTGAGTGTCGTTTTTATTCCTAGTTTTGCAATTCGCAGATGAAAGATAATTNAATCACTAAAAATCATGGAATTCAACGATAGTGAAGCCTTAGAGGCAATATTACGTTGTGTGGAGTGTATTGGTGATTTGAAGGATGGACCTACAAACAAAGCACTTTTCAACCAAATTTGTTCTTACCTCAAGATTCGAAAATATCAAAGAGAGAAATTTCGCACGAATTTAGCTTTCGCTTGGCGTACGAATTTGCGTGGTTTGAGGACAAAGGTGGAAGATCATCTGAAGAAGGATAAGAAGGGACCCCAGATATCTGATTCTCGTGAGGAATGCTCTGACGAAGAGGTGAGTGATGACTTATTATCGAGATCGGAAAATGAAGCCTCCAGACAATCGATAATCAATCGAAAATTCGTCAGAAGAGAATACCAGTATGTTGGTTCAATGAATTTGAGGAACGAAATTGTTATTCTCGACGGACAATTATTTGTGAGTCGATTGCATCATATTTTGAGGTCAGATTTACCGAGGACTGTAGCCATAAAGTGCACTCTGCAATTTCACGGTAATAGGCGTCGTTCGGATGACAAATTTGCTGATTTTGCATCGTGCAACCAGCCCAATTGCTCTAAAAGATTTCAATTTATTGGTGAGGTACAGAAACATCACACTTTGATTGATATATATGTAACACCAGGTAATACTAAACACGACTTACCCCTTGTGTATCAATTAAAAGGGGATGAGCGGGAGAAATTGAAGGAAAAATTGCATTTCGCAAAGCCCCATACAGTCCATGAGGAGCTTACTCGTGGAATTGATAAGACCTTGGCAGCTCGTGATAAAAATTATCAATTTTCCCATTCTCTCGGTATCTTGCAGAAGGCTAGATCGGAGAAAAAATCAGAAAATAACCTGCATCCCAATGATATCACGGATATTATTTTGAACATTGCTAATGAGGCAGGTAATCATAAATACATACGACAATTCATCGCTCCATTTAAAATTTATTTGGGATGTGAAGAGCAGATAACTTTTTTGAGAACTCATCCCAATTTGACGTTGTATTTCGATGCAACTGGGTCTGTCGTAAGGAAGCCATTCCCTAATTCAAAGCGAGTCTACTATTACTCTGGTGTTGTGAATGTTAATCATAAACTCTTTCCGATTCTCGAGTATGTGACAAACGATCACACCACCCCATCGATCAGAAATTTTTGCCATTTCATGAAGAGTTACTGGGAAGGGGCGAAGGTGATATGGCCTCCATTCAATTCGTTCGTCACTGACTGGTCTTGGGCCTCTATTAATGCCATCATGGGAGCCTGGAATGGTTTAACAGTTTTGAAATATCTCCAACTGGTTTATAATCAACTCCAAAATGACATTCCCTTCGCACCACACATCATTCGACATTTTTTATGCTCTGCGCATTTCATGAAAATGATTTCGAAGTGGTTACACGAAAACAAAATTGATGATAAAAGGAATCGTATATATTTGGAAGCGATTGCTGTGATTTGCCACACTGTTAAAAAAGTTTGTAAAATTATTATACTTTTGCTGCATCAAAGTGTGGTAAAATTACAAATTCGATGGTAGAATCGGTATTTACTATATTTTTGTATGAATATTGCAGTCAATATGTGGAATTTTACTACAATATATAGTGAAATTACTACAGGGGATTGTAAAATTATTATTCTCGTGTATGAATTTATTTGTATTTGAATTTTCGAATACAATTACCGGGAAAATTGTACTTTTCCAATATTTTTGCAAGACACACGTGTATTAAAATTACAATTTGTCCTTCAAATTTACAACAATAATTTAAGCGTTCCTTCAGAACTGAAAATTTCAAGTACAAACGGGAAAATTATTATACTTTTTCGAAAATTTTAGGATACTATCTTTTAATTTTATAATTTTTATTGCTTCTCAACATCTTTTGAAATTTAATTTTTAACCAACAAATAATAGAATTTCAGTCAATTTTTGAAATCTCAAACAATAGACTTTGGCTAGGCGTAAACGAAATCATAAATTATACTAAATAGTTGGGAGAAACGTTAAAATAAAACGTAGAAATAAAATTTTGAACAATAGTCCTCTTTTTTCTTATAGTTTTCACGTGAGGAAAATTCCCCATTTTTTGCTACCCAGTTACGGCATCTGCAGACAGAGTCCTGGTGGTCATCACATGTGCGCGTAACGAGACCGCGTCATCCTCCGGTCCGCTTTCCTTTTTTTTGTACATAGACTTTTCCGTATGCCTTTTCTTGGCCAATTGCAGTCTGGGGAAAATACTTTCCAACCAATACAATTTTAGAAATTCCTTCCAACCCTGAATTGCAAGGCCCATATACCACCTCATGAAAATCTTAAACTTTAGTCTTCTCCGAACAGTTCACAGATTCGTCTCGTAAACTTGGTGATAAAATTTTCTTATAAATGAAAAAGATCTTTAAATTCATTAAGAGAACGTTTTTCTTTCAATCTCGAAAATTTCAACGAAAATGCTTTTGAAACCCCAATTTTATGAAACTGCCGATCTTTTCTTCTAATACGTTATTACCACAGTGAACAGTTCATTATTATAGAGTGACTTATTATGGATTTTTGTGAGTGATATTATTGGGAAGCTGAGAATTATACTGGACGCTGTAGCGGAACAACGCAGGTAAATAAAAATTTCCTCCATCATTCGGGTAAAAAAGATAACAATGAGTTCTGAAGTAAGTTTTTAGACATCTCGCAAGTAGATTCCTTTCAATTCCCTTTAATTTTTCTCAAGTTTGACATATTTTAGGATTTTTCATTTCTTTGTTCATTCGGTTTTTCCAGAAGAGAATGTTGTTCAGCTCGAGAAACAATAAAGCCTGAAAACATACATAATTTTTTTTTCTCCGAATATTTTGCTTTGTTTCAAACATAATTTTGCCACGGTTTCAGTTCTATTATCGACAATTTGGAAGGCTAGAATTCGATTTTTTCTTAAAAATTATTTTTCCGTTGAAGACAAAAAAAAACCATAGGTACAGTCCAACCTCTACGCGAGATACGCCAGAGACTGTAGAATTCCCAGAACTTGTCTTTTATTTCGCCACTACTCTGTCGAGGGGAAAGGGGGGACAATATTGTAGCCCAAGTGGATCTTTTCATCATGAAAAAAAGACTGCTTTTGTTGTAATCTTGTAGTGATTCCCAGTCCGAATACATCATAGGTGCCGGGAGTCATAGAAATTCATTTAGCCGAAGAAAAAAAAATTGATTTGTTCTGAGGTATTGATATCCTGTACTCACCGGCGATATATACAGTCCTTAATTAGTCATCACACTCTTATATGGTTCCCGCGTAGTGTATAACATATGAAATACAATGAGACACCCTGTACAGAGCCCGTGAATGTAACTATCGCAGCTTCATCTAATGTAGAGATTGGACTGTTAGTACACCGAATTAATAAACATTGAAATCTATATTTGTTTCCTTCAGGCATCATAATGTTCCAGTGCAGGTTCTGCGATTACTCGACAAATAAATTCGGGACTTTTCAAGCCACAGAAAATTACATGCAAGTTTGAATGGCAATTTCTTCTGTGGATATAATCGAAATTCCATTGATATCAGTCATATTTCGACTCATCGTTCTTCATTTTCAAGAAAAAGATGAGTTATTTCGATTTGAAGAAGTGAGTATGACCAGAGTGCTTCATATAGAATAATTGTCCTTGATTAATTGGCCTGTATTAACTCATTTATAAATTCGTTTTTTCAGGAGAACTTGACGGATGAACAACTCCTGGAAAACATTCCGAACCTCACTCCTGTTCTTGTCATAAAAGGTAAACATAATGTCGTTGTGAACCAGATTTGCGATCCATAATGACATCCCAGGCAATAATATGCTATTTCTCATTCTCAGGGCGATCACTTTATGACGAGACTGCAACACACGCAGTGGCACTGGACAAGAAAATCTTGATCCCAGTGAACGGAGTTCTTGATGGAATTTTATTGCTGTTCTCCCTTTACTACGTTTTCAGAGTTCTGTACCCAGACACACTCTCCCGTACTTTGGAATTCATTCAGAGGTATTTTTTCAAAGAAATATATGTAGATACGAATCATATTTAGAGAAATAATAATTCATAATTGTTGAGTCATTCGGAAATTCCTGATTCATCTGTCGTTATTGCCAAAATGCTTATTTCACAATATAAAATATGAAATTCTGCATTCCAGATGTTTGCTCAGAATGAATCCCAAAACTGGACACAAGAGAGCATCAAAAAAACAGAAGGCAACGCCTTTTGACCTGAAAGTCAAGAAATTCATCGATGGACTCCAGCAATATATAGAACATCCCTAAAAGCATGAAGCTCACCATATCAGCATATTTTGAACGGAGGAAATTAAAATGGGAAATCAATGAATTATGCTGAAAAAATTCTTGCTAGATCTTTGCTAGGGATAGTTTGAGTGCCATTATTATTTCGACTAATTTCAGTCAGATTCATGATGAATTTATGTGCAATTTCCATTTAACAAAAATAATTATGAAACATTATGAAATAATTTAATGACTTTTCCGAATATTAATGGATTGATTTTACTTTCTCAATACTTTTTCTTAATAAATTTATTGGTGTTGATCGTGAGAATTGTAATGTTTTGTTCATTATTCATATTTGAAAATTATTTTTAAAAAAAATCCCAATACCTACATGAGAATATCCGAATATAACTATGATTTTTACCATACAATTTTAAATAAAAATTATTGCACTCAAGTAGTAAAATAGTAATTCCGGTATGAGAAAATTACTACAGTCCTATGTAGCAAAATTCTGATAATCTCATTTAAGTAAGTTGGAAAATTACCACAGGTAAATGTAGTAAATTTACAACACGAATGGAATAGAATTGCTCTTCTTATGTAGTAATTTTACAATATTCGTGTATGCGAGTATTCCTTTTTTTTCCTAGAAAATTCTCATATGATAACTGTAAAAAAAGTGTTGTAATTTTACCACACTATGTGTGAATAAAACTTCCAACATTTTTGTTAGAATTTCGGGTCAAATTTTTTTAACAGTGCACAGTCATGATCTAAGCCTGATGACAACGAATGTTGGAGCTTTATTTACGATCCTCGATTCTCCTATTGAAACGACTGGAGTTATTGAAGCTTTCGAAGCACTTGCCAAATCCTCAGAACCTTATCGTGCAGGCATCGATGAAGTTCTCACCACTCAAGATGATATTGAGGACGAACACGACGCTGAACCAGGGCCCATGTACAAGCAGAGCCCTTTCTTCTTACATTTCCACAGTATTCGTGAGACAGTTAAGAGTAACATCGAAAGCTGCAAACAACGAGGGAAACGCAATCAATACCAATCGTTGGAATTCGCTGATCATTTACTCAAAAAAATTCTTCCCTATGCTCCTCTCTGGTCGGTCCTCGTTGTTCGTGAGAAGAATCACTATGTTAATACTTCCGCTAAAAACCGTTTCAAGATCACGAAACTCCAGGGCGAGAAGAATATTAAAGTTTCTAGGTTTATAAGTCGAACTTACGATCACGTGGTGGCAGTTCACACCGAACTTGGATTGCCACCTCCAAAAGTTTGCAGTAAAGGGAATAAGAAGAGAGTGAACGAGCCAGACAATGACGAGTCTCGAGAATATTGGAAGTGTGGATCTTCTCAGGGGAAAAAAGCGAGGACCAATTACCACCAGGCAACATCTTTTAAGAGAATTGCAAAGCAACAGATGCTGAAGAAGTTGCAATTCCATGAGAATCATACAATTGCAACTACAAATTACTATTGCCAGTCTAGACCACCACGCTCGTTTTTTGTGGCATTAACCAATGCTCTTCACAAACCAACTGCAAACGTTTTGATCATGTCCGAGGATTACCAGGTTCTTTTCGAGAAGGGGTGGCTGAGTAATAATATTATTGACTACTGGGCAGCCATAACGATAAGGTCCTGTGAACACAGTGACGACGTGGCTTACGTTCCCTGTGAAATATCTACACATTTAACTCGTAGAACCACGAAGAATGGGGAGCCTTTGCCTCCAAATTTCTATAAACAGTTCGGTAGCTCATGGGACGGGAAATCATCGATTTTTCTCCCCCTGAATATTGGTAGCTGCCACTGGGTACTGATACATGTCGATGTAACCCAATCCCTAATTTATTTCCTTGATCCTGGTAAAAACGGTATGAGCAGACAGGAGAAAACATTCGTGAACAATTTCATCCAGTGCTACAAGAAGGTAAAATTCTTCAGAACTGTAAAAATAGTTATGAATTAATAAATATTAATTAGTCATTGATTTACAGGTCTTTCCAATGTCACAAAAGGAATGGACTGTGGAAGTGCCTCCTCATCCGCAGCAGACGGATTCATACAATTGTGGAGTTTTTGTACTGCACTACATCCGCGAGATTCTCATTGGGAATATTCACCAGATTGATGCGCTCATCAATCCGGATGAAAGGCGAAGGGAAATAAGGGAGGGCATTTTGGTGAACTCAGCAGACGTTGGTGACCTTTGTCTGTATTGCGGGAGGGATGAATCGATGGTGAGGGAACAGACTTGGGTCCAATGTGGACGGTGCGAAAGGTGGGCCGAATTTTCTTGCCTCGATTATCTCAACATGAATGAGGAGGAATTGAGTGACGACAAATCCATTTTTAATTGTGATCTCTGCACCGAATTTTTCTCATTAAGTTGAAAGTGAATTAGGAGAGACGCAGCAATGACTCGCATTCTAATTTGATCAATAATTATCGCCATTAACGCCATTCACTCAGATTTTGTTGATAATTATTGCTAAATGTAAATAAGTTGAATGTAAATATGTAGGCATTATCAATTTGAATTATCTTTCATCTGCGAATTGCAAAACTAGGAATAAAAACGACACTCACATGAAGATGCCAACTACGACGAGTCGTATTTTTTTTCTCCTCCCAATCGCATAATAATTAGTGAAAATATCCAGTGTTGAAGCCTTCTATCCTCGGAGTTTTAGGATTTCCAATGACTAAAGCGCTGAGGATTATTTATTTGATTGTTCTCACGGTTAGATTTCAAGATATTTTGGAATATGCACTCTTTTTTTGCATATTCACTAATCACTCTCCATAATATTCGCTGTCAATGTTTCATCATAAAATAAACAGTGCATAAAATATGAAGCAACTGTCAAAAGAAAAAACTAAAAATCATCACGAGAAGATTTTTCCATTTAAAAAACGTGATCATTTTGATTTTTTCGATTTAATCATTAACAGATTTGACAGGAATTGACAAAGTTGCATTGAGTATCAGCGAATATATTGGCCATGGGGGATGGGAAATAGTTTTTAAAAAACATCACGACATCATTTTGTGGAGCTCCGAAAGTGAGAATTTGATTTTTTTGTCTAAACTCAAATTTGGTGAAGATATTCGGTGTCAATCAATTTATTGATTTTTCATAGTTTATGAATCAATATTTTCGTCCTTTAATTCATCAACAAACATTTCTGGGGCACTTCACGAATAGATTTAGTTGTACCGAACCGACTAATTTTTTTTTTTCAATTTCCTAAGATTTTTCCACCAGATATGCTGTGTCAACGTATTCGTCTTATTGGAAAGTTGCTAACTTCAGGGTCATAATTTTTGAGCTAAAAAATTCTTAAAACAAATTTTTTGCAATTCTGAACTGAATTAAATCATTAAAATGTTGTTTCTTGATATGGATCAACTATTAAAAAACTCTTTTTCCTATTGAATAACACTTTATTGACGAAGTCGTGAGATCTCTTACATTTTTTAGATGAGACAAATGTATCAATTCATAGTCGTATTAAAATTTTATTTCGCCAATTACTCGTATGCGCAATCACGCAAACTTATTAATTATCTTTGTAGTATTTGAAGTTCTGTAAATTCCTACTGTACCGACCTCCCGCACCTTTACCATCAATATGGCAGACCTGTAACACCTTCTTGATAATATAATTTATATTATCCATTAATATCAGAGGGATCATTATTTATTTCTCCTTGAAAACTGATCCACCTTATCCGGACATCACAATTGGCGACGAGGATAAAAGCATTTTCGATTTTCTTTCGAAATTACGTGAGTAAAACTCAAATATTAAAGTGTGCACATTGCGCCTCGTGGTCAGCTTTATTAATCAGCATGGCCGCAGGACTACAACAGCAAATTGAACAGCTAAAAGCTGAAGTAGCTCTTAGAGATCAGAAATTAAAAGAGTATGCAAGTGCATCCATGAATGAAAAAGATCAGCTCATCGCTGACATGGACAGCAGATTGGACGTTCAAAAGAGACAGATAGCGGAGCTAACTAGTCAGGTCCGAAGTCGAAATTCATCAGTTGGATCCATTGAGGGGTACCTGAGGTCTACGGACTGGTGCCAGTGGTTACGTCGACTTGAACACTACATGTGTGGTAATGCAATTCCGGAGAGCAGAAGGAAGGATTTATTCCTTAATTTATTGGGTCCTGAGGGTTACGCCCTTATTTCAAGTTTAAGTGCTCCAGATTTACCTGGCAACAAAACTTGTGAACAGTTGGTCGATATGATGACAACTCATTTAAAGCCCAAACCAAGCGTCATCACGGAGAGATATAAGTTCAATATGCGTGAACAAACTGAAGGTCAGTTAGTCTCCGAAATTTCCAACGGTTTTGACAGATCAATTGGGTACAGACCCAATTAAGCCAGATAAGCTGGGTACTTTCAAGTTAGAGTTAAAAGAGGATATTAATCCAGTTCTTGCTAAGCCCAGGGCACTACATTACGCCATGATCAGCAAAGTTGATAACGAAATTGATAGATTAGTTGAAGAAGATATAATTTTCCCTGTAAAATCAAGTGATTGGGCGACACCTGTAGTTGCAATAATTTTAAGTCCAATGGACAATTGAGATTATGTGGGGATTACAAAATGACTTTAAACAAGTTTATGAAGATTGATAGACATCCAATACCTCGAATTTCTGATTTGCTAGCTAAAATTAACACAGGGAAGTGTTTTAGTCGGATCGATCTGAGTCATGCTTACCAGCAGGTGAAGTTGGACGATAAATCAAAATTATTGACAACGATTTCAACTCACAGAGGCCTTTTTGCCTATAAAAGACTGTGCTTTGGTGTTTCATCGGCTCCTGGTTTATTCCAGAGACTGATGGAAAAATTACTTTTTGGTATTTCTGGAGTCATAGTATTTTTTGATGACCTTTTAGTTTTTGGCTCCACCTGGTCTGAGCATGATGACAGATTACTAGCAGTTTTAGACAAGTTAAAAGTTTCTGGTTTAACAGCTAAGCTAAGTAAATGTGATTTTTTCAAGACTGAAACTAATTTTTTAGGGTTCAGAGTAGATGGAAACGGAATTCACCTGATGAAAGACAAAGTTCGAGCTATTGTTGAGATAAAGTCACCCCAAAATGTAACTGAGTTGAAGAGATTCCTGGGTATGGCGAATTATTACGCCAAGTTTATTAGAGATTATGCCCAAACTGCTTCACCTCTGTACTNAAAGTTCGAGCTATTGTTGAGATAAAGTCACCCCAAAATGTAACTGAGTTGAAGAGATTCCTGGGTATGGCGAATTATTACGCCAAGTTTATTAGAGATTATGCCCAAACTGCTTCATCTCTGTACTCTCTCCTTAAAAAGGATGTTAATTGGTCATGGTTAGATAAACATGAACAGGCATTTAAGGAAATGAAAAAGAAACTCATTTCAAGTGAGGTATTAATTCATTATGATCCAAATTTACCCATTAAGATTACTTGTGATGCCTCTCCCAATGGTATTGGCGCAGTATTATCCCATGTAGTGGGTAAAAATGAGTCCAAACCAATTGCTTTTCTCTCGAGGTCATTGACCCAAGTTGAAAAAAATTATTCACAGCTGGATCGTGAAGCTTTAGCTTTGGTATTCGGTGTCAAATCATGTCATCAGTTTGTTTGGGGGAGGAAATTCCTATTAGAGACGGATCATAAGCCTCTTAAATATATTTTCGATCCAAATCGTAGTTTACCCTCAATGGTGGCTGGGAGAGTACAGAGATGGGCAGTTTTTCTGTCTGCATATGACTTTGTCTTGCAACACATTGAAGGAAAACAAAATGTTACTGCTGATTGTCTATCGAGGTCTCCGATTTTATTGGGGGAGGGAATTGTGAAAAGAGATGACTATTCTTATTTGAATTTCATCGAAAATGAAGTTAAAATGATTGACACAATTCTGATTAGTTCTGAAACGATGAGAGACAACAGTCTGAGTAAAGTTTTTGATTATGTTAAAAATGGTTGGCCTAGAGAAGTCGATGATTTTTTAGAATGTTTTAAGAGGAAAGAGAAAGAATTATATCTTGAGAGTAATTGTTTAATGTTAGGATCAAGAGTTGTTGTACCTGAGTCTTTACGTGGTATGGTACTTAAAGAGCTCCATTCTACCCACATGGGTATAGTTAAAATGAAAGCTCTTCCTAGATCTTATGTTTGGTGGCCAGGAATTGATAGTGATATTGAAAAAATCACAAAGCAATGTCAATATTGTTTAGAAAATTCGAGTAATCCACCCAGATCAGAATTACATTCTTGGAAATGGCCAGAAGGTCCAAATATTAGAATACATATTGATTTCTTACAAGTAAATGATAAAATGTTTTTAGTCATCATTGATGCTTTTTCGAAATGGATGGATGTTAGAATTATGAAGGATATTACCACCAAACAAACAATTTCGATGTTAATGGAGTACTTCGCCACATGGGGACTTCCAACGATTCTAGTTAGTGATAATGGACCAAGTTTGGTATCCGATGAATTCGAGTCATTTCTAAAGGGAATCCTTCATGTGCGAACTACTCCATATCATCCAGCATCTAATGGGGCTGCCGAAAATGCTGTTAGAATTTTCAAAAAACATTTTAAGTTGTTAGTTGAAGAGGGGTTTTCAATTGAAACTGCTTTGAATCGTTTCTTGTTTAGTTATCGATCGACTCCACACTGTACCACAGGTTGCGCACCAGCTGATTTACACTTGGGTAGACCAATGCGCATTAAATTGAATTTGATGAGACCGAACGTGAGGAGCCATGTACTCCAACAATAAGTACGACAGCAGCACTATGCACCAGGCTCCATGCTTCGATCTTTTGATGTCGGAGATGTAATTATGGCCAAGGATTTTATGCAGAAAAAATGGTCTCAAGGTGAAATCGTCCGCCAAGAATCACCAGTGACTTATACCATCCGTACTGCTGATGGCAGAAGCTGGAAACGTCATGTCGATCATCTGAGAATTTGTGATTTGCCGATGAAGCCTGGAATCAACTCAACTAACTTGGTTTCCAGTATAGAGAAGACTCTTGTTCCTTCTATTGTTAGTAGAAGTGAAACGAAGAATTATTCCCTACCAACTGAGTCAAGTAACACAAGTGAAAGTAAGAACACAGAGTTATCCCACTCTGAGACGAGTGTTTCTAGGATGAATTTTCAGTTCTTAACAACGCCTTCTTCAGGAGAGTCATCAGTACCAATTACGCCAGCATCCAATCCAATCGTTTATACACCAGCTGCAGTACCATCTGGTCCAGAAGTAGCACCAGTTGTACCAGAATTGCGCCGGTCTACCCGAGTGTCCAAGCCTGTGCAACGCCTTGATCTTTGATTTGATTATGTAGTATGTTTGCAGTATTATTTATATTAATGACTCGAGCTTTATCTCGTAATAGACAATGTAAGAGAGAAAAAAAAATAGTTGATGAGATTGATATGTTAAAAGAAAAATAATGTAATATTTTATTTGATTTTCTCTTGATCAAGTGGGGAGGAATTGTAGTATTTGAAGTTCTGTAAATTCCTACTGTACCGACCTCCCGCACCTTTACCATCAATATGGCAGACCTGTAACACCTTCTTGATAATATAATTTATATTATCCATTAATATCAGAGGGATGATTATTTATTTCTCCTTGAAAAATAATCCACCTTATCCGGACATCACAATCTTAAAAATAATTCCATAAAGGGATTGATAAGTTTAACTTGAAAATACGGTACCATATTAATGTTAAATGAAATTAAGAATTCCTCGAGAAGGATCGAAGTTATGAAATGGATTCAAAAAGATTCAGATTATTTACATACCGTAAGTTTTCGATGAAAGCGTAATGTCCACGACCAGGGACACGATTCCGATCGCTTGTGACAGTGAGAAGTAAGATAGTTGTCATTTGTTTACTATGTTGACACAATGTAAAACAAAAGCTCCCATCTCGCTTCTCAGTGTCACAAGCGATCGGAATCAGACCCCAGATCTCAGTATCCGCTCATCAGCCATAATAGTTACTATGCTGTGAATTGTTCAGTTTAGATTCATTCAGGGGACCTTAGCATAGAGGGTCCGATGATGTGAGGTAGCAGCAGGACATGATTTTTTGATTTTTCAGTGATTGACTCCTTGTGTAAAAATATGGAAAGTAGTGATGAACGTCGTGAACAAAAAGACCTCCGTTGATAACCTCTCATTGAGTATCCATATTATGGAGACAACTCCGAAGTAACGTCACTGCGTTAATAGCAAACATTGTATTACTATTATTTCAATAAATAATACTCTTATGATCGTAGTGATAAAGTTACTCCGTTATTATTTTACCTGAAATTTATTTTTCCATGGAATAACATCGAAAATTAACAATGTATCACCAGGGTAAATTGCTACTAAAATTTTTATTCCGACATTTCACTTCAATCTTTATGTTTATTGTAATTGACTAATATTTAATACGGCTTGATTCATTGCAACGTTTAAGTCTTCATTATTTATTGTCAAAAAAAAAAATGTAATTAGTTGGAAAAATATTAAAAATATCACTTTTTTAGTTTTTCTTTTATGTAGTTGATAATAAATCAAGTCGTATTAACATTTAAGAGTAATTATTTTTGTTATAAGAATGAAAATAAAGGGTTCCAATCGTGTTCACACTATTCCATAGTCACGTAATCCATCATCCCCCCCCCCCCNTTTAATTTTCTGTTTCGTAAACACCATCAGTCTATCACTCCAAAATTTTTTTCGGCGCAATTAAATATTATTAAGTCCTAAATACTTCTTGAGGAATATAATAAAGGTGAAATGGAAAGTCACGTAAATATTAGTCAATCACAATAACCATAAAGATTGGAGTGAAATGTTGAAGCAAAAATATCAGCAATCTACTGTAACGATGAATGTTAATCTTCGATGTTTTTTCATGAAAAGCAACTTCTGGTGAAACAGTAACGTAGTAATTTTATCATTACGATTATACTCATCGTAGAAAGCAGTCCAGTAGTAGAATATAAATTCAAAGGTTTGAAAATTTCTCCGCCATTATCTCAACAATTAAAGAATATATGAATAAAAACTGGTTTGAGACGGCGTTGCAGTCTTTGAAATTTTGTGTAAGAAAAACCTTCGAAAATTCTCATGGATACCTTCATTTCTATATGGATGTTTTTTAAAAATACTTTACTGGCAAAATTCTTTTCAAAATCTTTCTCCAAATGACTATGCAGCATTTACGTGTACGTATTCTCAGTTTCCCAATTATGTCGCCCTTGATAAGTGAGCATAGCTGCAATTCTGTAAGCAGTGACCGGGTACATCGTTCGACAGTGGTTCCGAGTCTGTAGTACGTGGTTCAAATTGGCCCAGGCTGGACCAGCTTGACTGCATACTATTCCATCGACGTTGAGTGCGCTGTTCATCGAAGCGAAGTGAGATTCTTGCAAAAGGCACCCAGCCGCTTGAAGAAATCGCATCATCGGTCTACGGTTCTGAGAGTATGGAGGCTACCGCAGAATGTCAGTTGCTTTTGAAGACTGAAAGTTCTCACGTGTCCTGTGTTTTCTTCAATTTTTTCCACATTTATGTGCCCTGAAAGTTTGGAGGTTGAGAATTTTGGAACAAACAGCACACATATATATTAGATTGTTATGAACGTCATAATTCCCACAGTTGTCATCATCCTCATCATCTTCAAGAAGACAATTGAGCGATGTAGATACTGGAGGGTCTGTCTTTCCAATGCGCGAAGAATTTCCTGTAGATTCGTTTCCGATTGGTTCATCATTTTTGTAATTTTGGAATGTTTCTGAAACTGCAGATGAGTTAAAATCTTTGCAATCTTGATGAAATATATTAATACCAGTTTGTCCTCTCCAATTCTCCCTCGTAAGTAAATCCGAATCTTCCATCAGTGTATCTGATAGTGTACTTTCTATTATTTCCGTTGAATCTTGTTGTACCATCATCGAAATTGTTGTTAATATTCTCATTACTGTTCACTTGTGATGGATCAGGATATTTTCTCTGTAGTTCAGGTAATGTACGGCCACTAGCGCTGAACTGCAGTAATTTAGATTCCATAGCACGAGTCGCACCGATTAAATCATTCATATGTATCCTCAAAAATTTCTCTACTCCTATTCTTCTACTACGCTTTTCCAGTACGTTGCTCTTCAAATCCTGAAAATTCTTTTCTCCAAGTATCAAATATATACATCTTTTAAACCCGTTGGCCATCGAGATTTTTAAATTTCATTCTCATTGACCATAATCCAGTCTGATCTATTAAATCTCTATATATTTATGTGCATTTTTGTGAGAGGAATGATGTAAAATTGCACTCGTAACTTGACAAGTGTTACCATTGATAAGAATTTTACTCGACGGGACTGAAGAAATTCGAATGTTTTTTTCATTATTCAGTAATTGGAGAATGAATACGTTAGACGCAGAAGATATTTCAACTTTAATCAAGATTTCCTTGAAATTCCTACACTGATTACAAAAGCGTTTATTTGTCACCCTAGTAAACAATTTAGAAAACAGTTCATCAAATGTCATATTTCTCAAATTGATTATCCAAATGGTTCATTTTGGCATTTTTTTTATTGGTTTAATTCTTTATTGACCCAATTGCCCTCCGTGAAAAATGTTATGGCACATAGATATAGAGGAGGAGAATGCTCCGGGTCAAATAGGGGCCAAGAGGGTCATCAAATAATTAGATAAATAAAAGAATCGCATCTAAAAAATTTGAACTTTGTGAAAAGTGGGGGGAAGGGTATGTATACGGAGGGTTGAGATGTTCACCCGTTGATGAGGGGGGAGGGGGTTGCAGAATCTATATGAACAATATATATATTTTAAATGATGTTGAAAAAACAATTGAAATTTATTTTCTTAACAATTATCTTTTTATGCATTGATTTCCGAATGAAAAAATTAATTAATGCAATAAATATATTGATTTATTCACCCACTCGGTTTTTTTATCTGTGGAAAATAGACGCATATATCCGGAGGGATGAAAATTTAGGGGTGGTGAGGGGGAGGGCTCTGAGATTACATTTTTATGAAATTTACTCCTCCGGAAACATGCGCAGATTTTTTTATAAATTAAAAAAAAATGAATTTCGGGAAAATCCATGATCATGCGGTTTCTCCAGGGGGTTGAAGAGAGCCGCATATATCCGAAGGGATGAAAATTGAGGGGGGTGAGGGGAAGGGGTTTGACACTACATTGTTATAAAATTTGCCCCTCCGGAAACATGCACTGATTTTTTTTATTTTTTGAAAAATGAATTTCCGGAAAAATACAGGAGACTGGGGTTTTTCTGGAGGGTTGAAGACAGCCCCATATATCCGGAGAGATGAAAATTGAGGGAGGTAAGGGGGAGGGGTCTCAGATTACATTTTTATAAAATTTACCCCCCCGGAAACATGCGCTGATTTTTAATAAATTAAAAAACAATTAAATTCGGGGAAAATACATGAGTTGCGGTGTCTCCGGGGGGTTGAAAACACTCGCCTACATCCGAAAAGATGAAAATTTAGGGTGGTGAGGGGGAGGGGTTTGAGACTACATTGTTAAATTTATTAAAAATCAGAGCGTGTTTCCGGGGGGGGGGGTAAATTTGATAAAAAATGTAATCTCAGACCCCTCTTCTTCGCCCCCTTCAATTTTGATCCCTTCGGATATATGCAGCTGTCCTCAACCCCCCTGAAAAACCCCAGTCTTATGTATTTTTCCCGAAATTCATTTTTCAAATAATAAAAAAAAAATCAGTGCATGTTTCCGAAGGGGTAAATTTCATAAAAATGTAATCTCAGACCCCTCCTCCTCACCTCCCCTAAATTGTCTTCCCTCCGGATATATGCGTCTATTTTCCACAGATGAAAAAACCAAGCGGGTGAATAAATTAATTTATTTATTGAATTAATTAATTTTTTAATTCGAAAAGCAATGCATAAAAAGATAATTGTTTAGAAAATAAATTTCAATCGTTTTTTCGACATAATTTAAAAAATATATATTGTTCATATAGATTCTGCAAACCCCCTCCCCCCATCAACGGGTGAAAATCTCAACCCTCCGTATACATACCCTTCCCCTCACTCTTCACAAAGTTCAAATTTTTTAGATTCGATTCTTTTGTTTATCTAATTATTTGATGACCCTCTTGGCCCCTATTTGATCCGGAGCATTCTCCTCCTCTATATCTATTTACCATAACATTTTTCACGGAGGGCAATTGGGTTAATACAGAATTAAACCAATAAAAAAAATCCCAAAATGAACCATTTGAATAATCAATTATATGAGAACGTCCCTTTACCATTTTTGAAAAATATTTCTCCCGCTGCTGCTGCTGACTTGATCGGCCTGGGCGAGAAGTCGACAGTGCCGCCATCCGGCGGCGTTCTCCATACTGACTTATTTTCCCCTTTAATACCCAAACAGCTATTTTCCTTAATTAATGGAAATTAATGTCATGAAAGGTACTAAAATTCATTAATAATTCATAGATTGACATCCATAATCGTTTCAGGTATCATTTACCCTTTTTTACACCAAAACAAGACAGTCCCGATTAGCCACCTAACAGCCACCTAATTAGGTGGCTACTAGGTGGCTACTTGCTCCCCAGGAGTGGTGCCAACCTCAGAACTTTTCGTCGGAAGGAAAACACGCAGAGGTGGTAACATAATGACAAAATGTCTCACCCGTTTTATTTTTTAGAGAAAACGAGAAAAATGGGCGTGGCCAAGCACGAATGTTTTTTTTGCATGTAAAATCTCTTTTTAAGCGGGTTTTGCGCGTATTTCGTATAAGTCTCGAATCGTCTCAGTGTGAAAGGAGTGAGGGGTCCGTCCGTGAATTAGTGCGCCATAAGAGAAGCACGCTGGCGCACGCACACCACTATAAAACGGCGAAAAGTGGGGTGCCGTGAGACGAAGCAAGGGGTTAAGAATCCTGACTTATTTGATAATTAATGGATAGCCCGGTGGCTTGGCACAATGGGTAAGTTCGTTGTCTCACATGTGAAAGATTCCGAGTTCAAATCCTGGCCGAGTAGAATGGTGCGATCTAACACGTATGAAAAAACCGTATAGGAAGATCCTATAGGCTTTTTCTATAGAGTTATTCTATAGGAAAATCTATAAGTTTTTCGTATAAGGAATTCGGATGATTTCTATAGGCTCAGTTTTTATGAAAATAAAACTTATAGAAAATCCAATCGTATAGCAGTGCATATAGGATTTGTGATTTTCTATCGGAATTTGCCCTATAAGCCATCATTGAATATTTATAGAAATTCGTTAATTCTATAGAAGCACATTCTATGCACGTTCAGCGAGGTTATATAGACAGAATCAATATAGAAAATCGAGTCGCATAGCAGTATGCATATAGGATTTGTAATTTTCTATCGGAATTTACCCTATAAGCCATCATTGAATATTTATGGAAATTCTTCCATCCTATAGAAGAATGTTCGATGAACGTTGAGCGAGGTTATATAGACAGAATCCATATAGAAAATCGAGTCTTATAGCAGTGTGCATATAGGATTTATGATTTTCTATCGGAATTCACCATATAAGTCATCATTGAATATTTATAGAAATTCTTCCATCCTATAGAAGAATGTTCGATGAACGTTGAGCGAGGTTATATAGACAGAATCCATATAGAAAATCGAGTCTTATAGCAGTGTGCATATAGGATTTATGATTTTCTATCGGAATTCACCATATAAGTCATCATTGAATATTTATAGAAATTCTTCCATCCTATAGAAGAATGTTCGATGAACGTTGAGCGAGGTTATATAGACAGAATCCATATAGAAAATCGAGTTGTATAGCAGTGTGCATATAGGATTTGTGATTTTCTATCGGAATTTGTCCTATAAGCCATCATTGAATATTTATAGAAATTCTTCCATCCTATAGAAGAACATTCTATGCACGTTCAGCGAGGTTATATAGACAGAATTCATATAGAAAATCCAGTCGTATAGCAGTGTGCATACAGGATTTATGATTTTCTATCGGAATTCGCCCTATAAACCATCATTGAATATTTATAGAAATTCGTTAATTCTATAGAAGAACATTCTATGCACGTTCAGCGAGGTTATATAGACAGAATCCATATAGAAAATCCAGTCGTGCAGCAGTGTGCATATAGAATTTGTGATTTTCTATCGGAATTTACCTTATAATCCATCATTGAATATATATAGAAATTTTTCCATTCTATAGAAGAACATTCTATACACGTTTAGCGAGGTTATATAGACAGAATCCATATCGAAAATCGAGTCGTATAGCAGTGTGCCTATAGGATTTGTGATTTTCTATCGGAATTTACCCTATAAGCCATTGTTGCATGTCAAAATACGCGAAATTAATTAATTATCGAGTATTTTTTCCGGATTTTTTCTGAGAACAATTTAAAGTTTTTTCTTCGAGTAAATTCCCCAATAAATTCATAGAAACCTTGAAAATTTCAGTCGCATCGTCTAGAGTATAATAGAACTATGGAATTCTTTCAAATATTTTCGGAATATTGCTCATTTTGTCCTTTCAGCACATTTTCTCTTTAGAATTTGAATCGTTTTATTAAAATAATTCTCAATTCTCTGCACTCATAAAGAACCTTTTCCATTTCCTTAATCACTACAACACCGTCCTAATCTCTTTTATTGAAGGTAAACTCTGCGCGTAAAATTACTTTATAGATTCCTTTCCTAAATCATCATCATATTGTCTAGTGCAATAATCACCTTTCGTCTTAGTACAAAAATTCTTTTTCTTCTCACTTATTGCACTCAACTCTCAAATATACCTTTCGAGACATTTTTAATTGGGGAATAGGCCCAACAGATGCCAGAAGTATCCCTCTCCATGCCCCTTTATGACCCACTGAGTATTTCACTCCATCAGGATATAGACCCTCCCATCCTAATGATTTTCCTCCAATCATTTGCAACCTCAGATATCCATTTCTCCTTCCACAATTTTTCATCCCTTCCGACTACCTTTCTACAACTTATCTCCAAAATGAATTTTCATCAAACAGTATTAACGCGACTCTTATAGAAGAAACATCTCAACGGAGATCTTTCCATTCCTCATTATCTGTATGTGCATTGTAACTTGTCATTCTTGTAAAATATATTTTAAGTTTTTATTGAAGGTGTTGTGTAAGTGTCATTTATGTCAACTCCAATTCTTCCTAAAAACATTTAATTAACTACATAAAGAAAACCTCGGCGTGTAGTGTTTATTCGCAAATATCATTCTGTAGAGGTCCGATTCCTAGAATTTACAACTCTAGGGAATTCAAAAATTGAATGTGGTATTCCAGCGAATATAATACAGCCATCATTTATTATTTCTAGAAATTCTTTTATTCTATAGAAGAACATTCTGTCAGGGAGCATTCAACAATTACGTCACGCTTTTTTTGGATATGTTGGAAACCCTTCCCTCCCCCCCGTCACGGGCCATCACAAACGCAAGACCCCCCCTGGCATATTACGTCACAATATGAAGAACCCCCCTCCCCCCCTTTCGATTAATGTTGAAAAATCAACTGAAAAAACAGGAATTAAAAAAAAAAGAAAACAAGGAATTTAAAACAAGCCGGCCGCCGTAGCATGCGACTGGTTGAATGCGGCTGGGTTGGATGCGTTCGGTGAATGTTTCAATGGGTTAATTTTTCCTTCTGTTTCTACCAATGCGATTGGTAGTAAGCTTCTGAATGGGATTTATAAAAATTCAATGTTTATTTTTATCTTCAAATCATTGTATACTAGGAACTAGTGGACCGATCGAGCTGAAATTTTTCACGGAAGTCTAACTTCACATTTCGGACTGGTGGTCAAAGTTGCAAGTGCTTTCTCCAACCTTTCGGCATATTAGAGTACCCACAAACAAATTTCAAATTTAAAAAATGGAAAAATCGCGATATCTCAATAACTTTGTATCGGAGTTTATGTATATTTTAATGCACTCAACAGAAGATAGCGTTACGAGTCTTTTAAAAAAAAAAATAATGAAATCGGTTGGGTAGTTTTTGAGATATTCAATTGAACAGTTTTACCGAAAAACATAAATATCTCCGGAAGTAGTAAACCGATTGCGCCCAGTCACAATACCAGCCTGTGATATGATCAGAGCTACAATTTAAATGCGGGGTTGAAGTCTCTATCTCGATTATTTCTTGAGTTATTGCGCGA
This sequence comes from Diachasma alloeum, assembly GCF_001412515.2. Classification (NCBI taxonomy): domain Eukaryota; kingdom Metazoa; phylum Arthropoda; class Insecta; order Hymenoptera; family Braconidae; genus Diachasma; species Diachasma alloeum. The sequence goes on from NW_021680551.1 coordinate 116,730, forward strand.
ACAACAATTGTAAGAAAAAAAAAAGCGATTACTGTCAAACTCAGCACACTGAGGCATATATACACCGATTTCATTAGATGGAGATTTTCCTGATGAACATTTCTTTCGCAGGTCAAATCGAAATCGGTTCGGTAGTTTTCATGATATTTGCAAAAAACTAATTTTAAAGAAGTGGTCATATCTCAAAAACTACTGGACCGATCGGGCTCATCCGGTACCCAGAAGTGTGTCTCAACAAGACCATTCATGCATCAAAATATGAAACTTTCAGCAATTATTTTACTCGTTTTTTTGTGCGAATTTATGAAAATAAAAGCGAACACACACATACAAATGCACAAACTGAGCGGCATTTCGTAAAAACATCATATCTTCACGTTTCATGACATTTTCCATCATTTCCAGGCAAAATTGAAGAATCATGAAATTGGGTGTTTACAAGGCTTCCATTCGGAAGCAAAAATCAAGAAACTTCCGAGTAGAAGCTTCATCAATCATTTTCAATATTTAATCTTAATAAATACGTCTTTTCGCGCATACAACTACTGCGTAAAGCGCGCCACCTCGTGATAATAGTCAGATTCTTCATCTTTCCTGCATTTGAAAATAAGAAAAGAAAAATAGTTCAATTTTTTTTTAATTCAATGAGAAAAAAAATATGAGCGTGACGTCACGACCTGCACTACCCCCCTCCCCCCCTTCCGTCACGCATCTTCACAAAATTCGAGCCCCCCCTCCCGTAAGGGCGTGACGTAATTGTTGAATGCTCCCGTCAATACTTGGCGAGGTTTCAAACAGATGATTACTATAGAAATTGAGTCTTGTAAAATTGAGCTTGAGAATGACGATTTTTCCTCGCAAATTAGCTGATAAGTCACCATTGAATTTTCATAGGAACTCCGAGCCGCCTAGAAAAAAGTTCTGTTGATGCTCAACGATGTTCTGTAGGAATGATGCGTAGAGAAACTCCAAATTCGAATTACAGAGGAAGACCCTATTCCTCAGGGGTGAAAACGCATCACTTAATCCCTTGCAGTTGCAATAACGCACTGTCCACGAGTGATAGTTCCATACCCTATCATGATAAATATGGTATTTCCTTGCCATAACAACAAACTGTTTGTGATCAGTAACCCCTGCTTTCCCCTGTATTAATTGATATTGCATTCGATGTGCACAGATACCCCCCCCCCGCCTTCAGGGCACAACCTATACAGGGGTCGGCACAGGTTCATTATCAATTGTCGTACACATGTCTTTTCGACTTGAACTTTCAGTAGGTGTGTTCCGCCAGCGCTTGAACCTTTAATGTGCCGGTGCCCCCCCCCCTAATTACCCTCCTAATTACTGGTGAAATGACTTATCTTATTCGAAGGTCAGGGGAATTTAAGATGGAAAACCCAATATAAATAGGGGAGGGTGGGGAAAAGTGGAACGTTTGTGATCGACTTTAGAATAGAATAGAAAATGTGCGGCTGGTCACTTAAAGCGCCCAGAGTCATCTAAATCATAAGATCTTTTGTAACTTCCGCCTTAGTTCCGGTCAGTCACACAGCCCCAGCCCTGTGTTTCTCACTAGGCTAATAAGGCGGGTGACAGCCACTTGTTGTAAGTCCTCTGGTTCCAGGAAAGCCTGGCCCCAGATTTTATAGCGACGGAGTGCTAATAGGGGGCATTCACATAAAATGTGGATGACGCCCTCCTTATCGCCTCCGCACAGTCTGCAGTCTTCTTGTTCTGCAAGTTTCATCTTGAACAGATGAGCTCTGAGAGCTGTATGACCCGTAAGGAGCCCTACTGCTACCCTCAGATCCCCTCTGTGCAGCTCCAGAAGCTTTCTGGTCCTAATTCTTAGTTGCCATCTCATAAGCAGTTTCGCTTGTCTGCAGGTCGCCACTTTCTCCCAACGCCTGACATGATCCCGCTGGAAATGATCTTTAATAAGAGTTTTTCCCACTGCGAAGGTCATGCCAAGCAGGCCGTATGACGGCACCCTTTCTGTACCCTCCTTGGCCAGCTTATCTGCCTCTTCATTACCCAGAATCCCATGGTGACCTGGTACCCAGGTTACGGTGACCCGGTTGTTTTTACCCAGTGTGTCCAATGCCTGCATGCATTCCCACACCACCTGTGGCTCTGTAGTGGGTTTTTCCAGGGCGTGTATCGCCGCCTGGCTGTCACTGCAGATAAATATTTTCATCTTTTTTGTGTCTCTCGCGTTCAGATACTCTGCACACTTAAGTATGCCCAGCATTTCTGCTTGAAAGACGGTTGAATGATGGCCCAGCGGAAAACTCTCTCCGAAGCCATCTTCCAGACGGTAAATGCCTGCCCCAAAACTTTCATTGAAGCCAGAGCCGTCCGTAAACCAGTAGTCCTCTCTTGGTCCTGGTTCACGTTTCGAGTCTAGCCACTCCTGTCTGGGTGGTATACTCCTTCTGAAAGTTTGTGATCGACTTTAATTCTTGATATCTTTGTTTATAAGCAGAGATATTCGAATTTTAAGTCGATGAGCAACGTTCCACTTTGCCCCACCCTCCCGTACTCATTTTGCCTTATTATTCAATGAGATATAACGGAAAATAAATTTGGATTGGAATATTTTTTCACCAATATCTTCATGTTATAGGGTTTTTTCAATCACTCTTCTTCCCTATCCAGACTATTCTCTTTATCCCCATACACATCATAGTACAAAAGTCATAAACATTTTGTAAATTACACTTGAAATACTCCGTGCTGGAAGTATGCAATCAACGCTGTATCATGTGAAACCCCGTTAAGGAACTTCCTAAGTTTCTATTGATGTAAAAATTTTTAAATATGCCTAAGATTAAAAATTTGGATCATATGTTGTTGGGTCCGTTAAAATACGATTCCCAAAATGTCAAGGACTTTAACCTTGACTTTTCTGAGATATGCGTCGTCAAAAATACAAATACATGAAAATATAGAAGTTCAGGCTGAATCTATAACACAATTCCAAGAATCAATAAAATCCTCTCTGTGCAGACTCGGAATTCCTCTAAATATTCTCGGTTGATTTATAATTCCTTCCGATACAGTAAATGAATTCGTAAAGGGAATTGCAAAGATTATAATCCCTATAAAACTAATTGGAGAATCAATGAAGAGTTTTTTTAATACATATTCGGAGGGTGGTCGCTTGTGAACTTATTTGGTATGCGGAAAATCCGGATTGGAAGCTATTTTGCCATAACTTGTTATCTCTTCGAAATTATCTGAAGAATCGATGGAATGATTTTCTACAGATTTTCGGAATATGGTGACTCATGTGCAGATTGACATGAGAAATGCAAATTTTCATAAGCAATCCTATTCATTATAGAGTTTCACTAAGCATCATCCCTACAAAACATCACTGAGCATCAATAGAACTTTTCTCTAGGCAGCTCAGAATTCCTATAAAAATTCGATGATGACTTATAAGCGCATTCGCTAGAAACAATCCTGATTCTCATGCTCAATCTCATAAGACTCAGTTGCTATGGTGATCATCTGTTTAAAATCTCGCCAAGTATTGATAGAATGTTTCTTTATAGAGAATATTAAGTTCACTGTTAGAAAACTGAATTTTTCACACACATCGTCTTTGTAAAATATCGCTGAATATTGATAGAATATTTTTCTGTAGGGGATGAAAATTCCAATGAACATTACATACTGGCTTATAGGGTAAATTCTGAAAGACAATCCAAAATCCGATATGCACACTGCTATACGACTCGATTTTCTATATGGATTATGTCTATATAACCTCGCTGGACGTGCATAGAAAGTTGTTCTATACAATGAACGAATTTCTATACATATTCAATGATGGCTTATAGGGTAAATTCCGATAGAAAACCACAAATCCTATATGCACACTGCTATGTGACTCGATTTTCTATATGGATTCTGTCTATATAACCTCGCTGAACGTGCATAGAATGTTCTTCTATAGAATTAACGAATTTCTATAAATATTCAACGATGGCTTATAGGGAAAATTCCGATAGAAAATCAGAAATCCTATATGCACACTGCTATACAACTCGATTTTCTATATGGATTCTGTCTATATAACCTTGCTGAACGTGCATAGAATGTTCTTCTATAGAATGGAAGAATTTCTATAAATATTCAATGGTGGCTTATAGGGAAATTCCGATAAAAAATCATAAATCCTATATGCACACTGGTATAAGACTCGATTTTCTATATGGATTCTGTCTATATAACCTCGCTCAACGTTTATCGAACATTCTTCTATAGGATGGAAGAATTTCTATAAATATTCAATGATGGCTTATAGGGAAATTCCGATAGAAAATCATAAATCCTATATGCACACTGGTATAAGACTCGATTTTCTATATGGATTCTGTCTATATAACCTCGCTCAACGTTCCTCGAACATTCTTCTATAGGATAGAAGAATTTCTATAAATATTCAATGATGGCTTATAGGGTGAATTCCGATAGAAAATCATAAATCATATATGAACACTGCTATAAGACTCGATTTTCTATATGGATGCTGTCTATATAACCTCGCTCAACGTTCATCGAACATTCTTCTATAGGATGGCAGAATTTCTATAAATATTCAATCATGGCTTATAGGGTAGATTCCGATAGAAAATCACAAATCCTATATGCATACTGCCATGCGACTCGATTTTCTATATTGATTCTGTCTATATAACCTCACTGAACGTTCATCGAACATTTTTCTATAGGATGGAAGAATTTCTATAAATATTCAATGATGGCTTATACGGTGAATTCCGATAGAAAATCATAAATCCTATATGCACACTGCTATAAGACTCGATTTTCTATATGGATTCTGTCTATATAACCTCGCTCAACGTTCATCGAACATTCTTCTATAGGATGGAAGAATTTCTATAAATATTCAATGATGGCTTATACGGTAAATTCCGATAGAAAATCACAAATCCTATATGCATACTGCTATGCGACTCGATTTTCTATATTGATTCTGTGTATATAACCTCGCTGAACGTGCATAGAATGTTCTATAGAATTAACGAATTCCTATAAATATTCAATGATGGCTTATAGGGCAAGTTCCGATAGAAAATCACAAATCCTATATGCACTGCTATACGACTGGATTTTCTATAAGTTTTATTTTCATAAAAACTGAGCATATAGAAATCATCCGAATTCCTTATACGAAAAACTTATAGATTTTCCTATAGAATAACTCTATAGAAAAAGCCTATAGGATCTTCCTATAGGGTTTTTTCATACGTGACAGCACAAGTTTCCGAGATAATATTGGAAATAGTTGCCTCTCCCAATCCAAATGAAAAATGGAGTGACTTCTGACTGTCACCGCTAGCTAGATATCTACAAAAATATGATGTGTAAAATCAATTGTGTTACAGCAACTATCACCGTTGAAAAAACGTACCTCAAAGTCAATAACAGACGTTCGTCGGGAGAAATGGGTTCACGAAGAAATCGTTGTCGTGCAATGTGTGGTTCCACAGCTTGCAACAATTCCTCGAATTGCACCACAGATAATCGACAATAATCGTAGAAAGTACTTTGATCGGATAATAACATAGGATAGAGCTTACTGTAAACTCCAAAATCAGAACGATTTTCACAGATCTGGGATTGCCAGCATGATTTTGTTTGCTTCCTTCGTTTTTTCAGAACGCACAGTATCAAACCTGCCAAGATTAGCTTATAGCGATGATAGTAATTAACGGATTTATTGTACCAATCAAGATAATGGTATACTGTGTATGGATCCATTTGTTAAACTAACAAAAAATACAAAACTCACGACGGATTACTTAAGCGAGGTTATGTTTTTGATTGGAATTTAAATGTTTCGGTGACGAATAGTGGGATTTCGAATCGACCAATCAGCGCTCGAGATTCCCAATCTTCGGAATCCATGAATCCACCGTGAGAACGCAGCCCAGGATAGTCTATCCAGTTAGTATTGTTGTGTATGTGATGTCTTGACGTTGAAATTTATAGATGGCGCTATTAATCGGCCATAATAGTCCGCGAGATTCAAATTATTGTTGGAAAATAATTTAAATAGTTCAGGAAATTAAAAATATACCAGAAATAGAAGAATAAAGAAAGTCTGGAATACAATGGACAAAGAGAACGAAAAACAGCATCGCAAGCGTGAGAAAAACCGTTACGGAAATAGTAAATGTCAAATACTTGAGTTTTGCTCTTATAATTTACAACCCTCCAAATTCTCGTTGAGTAAACACTTTCCTCGAAAATCCAAATTTAGAGAAGAAAATAAATTTAACGGTTACGGTCCCATGTCGTAAAATCTCAGTTCTGGTTATTTCGAAAGGTTCTCTGTTTCACGTGACTAACACGTGTGGGCTCTCCATTGTTCATTGTTTCGCTAGGCTGAGGGCTTGAGACCCTTCGCGACGAAGTTTCACGACGTCACACGCTCCCCTTCTTCCCCTTTTTTTTTTTTATTTCCCCGCTTTTCCTTGAGTTTAACTTTTCCCTCTCCCCTGGGCCAGGATTGCGCGCGCAACTTTTGGTCCGGTGGGGTTACGGACCCAACCCTTGGAGTTAAATTTAAGTTTAAGTCAGTTCCATCGTGGAAATTGGTGGTGAAGCCTTCAGCTTCCAGCTTCTCTCTTCAAATAGTTTTTCAGTAGAGTTTTTCTAGAGTTTATTAAATTCATTTTTTTTGTAGTGCAAAGTTTAAAGTCTGAAGTTGAAGTATTTTGAATAAAAGTGTTTGTGTGCTCTCTTAAGCACTTGTGTTGAATTTATTTCACAATTCAACCTTCCAACCAAATATTCTGGGATTAAACAATTGGACTTCGATGGAGTGCTCATCAGAGCTTTGGCGGCAAACGAATCTACAATCAAAAATTGGCGCTCTAAATTTCATTGGTGCTACTGTCCTCCTAGTTACTTCGGTAGGACATAACAATTGGTGACAGCGGTGGGATTGCCGCATCCATCGAATCACAATTTTGAATTTTTGAAATTCAAAATAATTTTCCTGCCCACTTCGAGATCGAGGAGTCGAGCCAAGCAGAGTTCCGGCAATTGCAGTGGAGGAGTCAACGCAGTTCCTTCGAGCTGATAAAGTGCAGTGAAATAATGAAAATTAAGGGCAATTAATAGTGAATTGAAGTGAAAATCGAGTGAACCAAAAGAACAAATTGGATTAACTGTAATAAAGAAAAGTTGTAAGTCTAGTAATAAGTATTATTATTTGAGGATGGACATCTCAGGGTATTGTTCAGGTTTTCTGCGGTTTTACTGAATAGTAAAGGAATACACCTGATTAGAGGCCGCAGCCTTGTCCAGCCCTTTTTAGAGAGCACAATAAATTATAGTTAATTATTTTGATTTCAAGAAGAGAGAAGCATTAAATTTAGTATATTTTGCAATAATTAGTATTTTGAGAATATTTAAAATAAATAAACATGCCACCCACTAGAGGAGGAAATAGAAGAGCGTCTAGAAAGGGGGAATCTGCACCTGCAAACAATGTTAGAGACTTATTAAATCCAGTTAAGGATAATGTGAGTGATAATACGAGTAGTATGTCATCGGGATCAGGATTAGTAAATCAAATGGGTTTGAGCGTCCAAGAATCTATGCCTTCAGTGTCTATAAGAGATATTTCAAATCTTATCCCAAATTTCAATGGAGAGAACATCCCAGTAAACAATTTTATCGATTTGTGCAAACAAGCAGTCTCGCTTGCACCTGCGTCTCACCAAATTTATTTCACACAATTGATAAAATCAAAAATTTCGGGAAAAGCCAGTCAATATATCGCGAATCAGGCTACTTTGACCCTTGATGGTATTTTTGCTAATTTGAAACAAGCTTTCGCACCCCGCCAGACATTATCTCAGTGGCAAGGGCTACTTGCAAATGTTCATCAGAAATCTAATGAAAAAATTATTGATTACGTGGCAAGGATCAATGTTTTGATTCAGGGTATCACAGAATTAGTTCAAGAGAAGTATCCAGTGGACGTTGCAGTCGGGGTTTTAGCTACAACACAGGAGGGAGCTCGGGATAGTTTTATTCGCGGTTTGAGGGGTGAATTGAGTTCACACGTTTCAAATGAAAAACCGGTAAACTTTGAGGCAGCAGTAAAAGTTGTAATTGAAAAACAAAAAGAGATTGAACAACGCAACGATCTCTCTCAAGCATGAAAACCCAAAATTTCACACAACTCACAAAATCAGTCGAATCATGCTATTCCAAACAATTCACAAAATATCACAATGTCATTTCAAAAATCACGGTCCGTATAATCTGCAGAATCAGTCACAGAAACACATTCCTGCTAGAGTCAATGTTATGCAGACTCAATCTCAGAATTCAGATAATTCATTTAAGAATCAGAGAATTTGTTACGCGTGTGGGAAACTGGGTCACATGATGAACCAATGTCGCAGCATGTTTCAACCGGGATATTGTGTTAATTGCAAGATGACGGGGCATTCAACACGTAATTGTCGTCGCGGTAATTCTAGTAATGCAAATGCACAAAATTTCCAATCAAGTTCACCGAATCCTCCTCAAAAAGCATCAATTAATTTTAATCAAGCAGAGCAAACGACGCTCCCATGTGTCACTATTACCAGTGATGATTTATTGAATATGAAAAATGGACTCCTTGTCGACTCTGGGACCGATATTAATTTGTTAAAAGAAAGTGCATTAAAACCAGGTATTAAAATTAATACAGACAAACGTTTCGTATTGAGAGGAATCACCCCAGGGTCAGATGAAACAATTGGTGAGGCTCAGATCACGTTTGATTCCATTAAATGCAATTTCCAAATTATTCGTGCAGATTTTCCCATCAAATATGACGGTATATTAGGTGCGCAATTTTTACGAGATGAGAGAGCAACGCTTTGCTTCTCTGATAGTAGTTTGCGAATCGATGATAAAGGAATTTCTATTCCACTAATGCAAACTAGTAACAGTTCCTGCTCGTTGCAAGAAAAAGATGGGAATCAAGGTTTTGAATACTGAAGTAAAAGAAGGGTACTTGCCTAGATTAAATTTGGGGGAAAATTTATATGGAGGAGAGGCTCTAGTTACAAATAATAAAGGAATTATGTGGATTTATATAATTAATTGGAACGAGGAGGAACGAGAGCTCAACATTCCAGCGCAATATATTGACGAAATTGAAAATTGTTCAGAAAAACCAATCAAGACATGTTACTCGATCGAGACAGAATCCATTGAAAAACGAATGGAAAGACTCGCGAATAGTCTTCATCTAGAAAACCTCAATACTGAAGAAAAAAATAGTATTCTTAGAATATTCGCGAAATTCCCCTATCAAGTCCAGCTTCCAGGTGACCGTTTACAGGGAACGAATGTAATGACTCACAAAATTCCAACAATAGATGAAATTCCAATTTCCACAAAGCAGTATCGGTTTCCCCAAATTCATAAGGAAGAAATCCAAAAACAGATTAAAGAGTTATTTGCGTCGAATGTCATTGAACCCTCATCTTCTCCATATAATTCTCCGATTTGGATAGTTCCCAAAAAGGCTGATTCAGCGGGAAATAAGAGGTGGCGTATGGTGATTGATTTTCGTAATCTTAACGAAAAGACAATCTCTGATGCGTATCCTCTTCCCAATATTATTGATATTCTGGACCAGCTGGGAGGTGCAAGGTACTTTTCAGTCCTTGACCTCGCCTCTGGGTTCCACCAAATCCCCATGGACGAGAAAGATAAAATTAAAACAGCTTTCTCCACCCCTAATGGTCATTACCATTATACCAGAATGCCTTTTGGTCTAAAGAATGCACCAGCGACGTTTCAACGTCTGATGGATCAGGTATTAACTGGTCTCCAAGGTGTTGACCTGTTCGTGTATCTTGATGACATAGTTATCTATGCATCATCCTTGGAAGATCATGAGAGAAAACTCATGAAGTTATTAGGAAAACTTCGTACAAGTCGATTGACTTTACAGATTGATAAATGTCGATTTTTGCAGACAAGTGTTACCTATCTAGGGCGTTCTAAATTTCATTGGCGCTACTGTCCTCCTAGTTACTTCGGTAGGACATAACATGTAGACAACTAGTGACAATTAGGGTCCCTAGACAGGTCGCCAAGTTCTCTAGATTTTAGTGGAAATTTGAATATAGGATAATTATTTGGGAGATTTATTTATGATTTGAGTCATCGAATTAAGAGATAATCATGTATTTGTACGTCGTTTAAATTGTCGAGATGTTTAAAGTATTCTTGAGGTGTTCCACGGGGAATTTCCCCGCAACTGCATTTTTCTAGCCCCGTGTTCTTTTCCCGAGTAAATTGTCGCCTCTCCGAGATTTTCGAGTGTTATAAATCAGTCGAGACTTTTGGAAATATTCCCTCGATCTCTTCTACGGTTTAATATTGTTTGGGGCCTTTCTTAATTGTCGTCGGGTAAATCCGTGTCCTGCCATTGAAATGTTGACCGTTATAAAAGGGATAGTTATAACGGAATACTTGGGTGCACTTTGCTACAGTTTTGCTCGTTATTTTACTTTCCCCAGTTAACCCGCGACCGTCATTTAGTTTATTGAAAGTTCGAATATCTCCTTCGGGATTTTTCACCTTCCTTTCCATTTGTTGCTATAATCCTTCGACCCCCAAGGGTCTGATCGAGGCGCGGGACCTCTTTACCTGGACTAGAAAATGCCCCTTGATGGACGCGCGACTCCCCCTCTCACCGTACCCTCTTTACCACCGCCCTCAGGATGAAATTTTAGGTTTCTTGCAAAATGATTCGTTGAACCCCCTCTTCCCCTAAAATTGGTGACACCTCATGGATACTTGAATGAGTGGAGCGTTGGAGAAGAAACTGAAATTGTGATCACTCCTATCCCAGGTGATGAGAAGTAAAGATCTAACTAATTGTGGAATTAAAAATTGAGAAGAGACAATATTGTGAAGACTTGTGAAGAATAATTTGATAGTGAAAATAATGTGAACTCGAGTTTTGGACTAAATGTGTGTTTAATGTGTTTAAACATGATTTCAAATATCCCGCACTTACAGAGCAGAGTGGTTTAGCACTCCACGGGCAACTTACCCACGAGCCCTCTGGAATTACTAGACTTGAAAATCCACTGTTACGTAGGCTGTGATGTCTTGACGTTGAAATTTATAGATGGGGCTATTAATCGGCCATAGCAGTCCGCGAGATTCAAATTATTGTTGGAAAATAATTTAAATAGTTCAGAAAATTAACAATATACCAGAAATAGAAGAATAAAGAAAGTCTGGAATACAATGGACTAAGAAAACGAAAAACAGCATCGCAAGCGTGAGAAAAACCGTTATGGAAATAGTAAATGTCAAATACTTGAGTTTTGTTCTTATAATTTACAATCCTCCAAAATTCTCGTTGAGTAATCACTTTCCTCGAAAATCCAAAATTTAGAGAAGAAAATAAATTTAACGGTTACGGTCCCATGTCGTAAAATCTCAGTTCTGGTTATTTCGAAAGTTTCTCTGTTTCACGTGAACAACATATGTGGGCTCTCCTTTGTTCATTGTTTCGCTAGGCTGAGGGCCTGAAGTTTCACGACGTCACACGCTCCCCTTCTTCCCCTTTTTTCATGTCCCCGCTTTTCCTTGAGTTTCACTTTTCCCTCTCCACTGGGCCGGGATTGCGCGCGCAACTTTTGGTCCAGTGGGGTTGCGGACCCAACCCTTGGAGTTAAGTTTAAGTTTAAGTCAGTTCCATCATGAAAATTGGTGGTGAAGCCTTCAGCTTCCAGCTTCTCTCTTCAAATAGTTTTTCAGTAGAGTTTTTCTAGAGTTTATTAAATTCATTTTTTGTAGTGCAAAGTTTAAAGTCTGAAGTTGAAGTATTTTGAATAAAAGTGTTTGTGTGCTCTCTTAAGCACTTGTGTTGAATTTATTTCACAATTCAACCCTTCCAACCAAATATTCTGGGATTAAACAATTGGACTTCGATGGAGTGCTCATCAGAGCTTTGGCGGCAAACGAATCTACAGTCAAAAATTGGCGCTCTAAATTTGATTGGCGCTACTGTCCTCCTACTTACTTCGGTAGGACATAACAATTGGTGACAGCGGTGGGATTGCCGCATCTATCGAATCACAATTTTGAATTTTTGAAATTCAAAATAATTTTCCTGCCCACTTCGAGACCGAGGAGTCGAGCCAAGCAGAGTTCCGGCAATTGCAGTGGAGGAGTCAACGCAGTTCCTTCGAGCTGATAAAGTACAGTGAAATAATGAAAATTAAGGGCAATTAATAGTGAATTGAAGTGAAAATCGAGTGAACCAAAAGAACAAATTGGATTAACTGTAATAAAGAAAAGTTGTAAGTCTAGTAATAAGTATTATTATTTGAGGATGGACATCTCAGGGTATTGTTCAGGTTTTCTGCGGTTTTACTGAATAGTAAAGGAATACACCTGATTAGAGGCCGCAGCCTTGTCCAGCCCTTTTTAGAGAGCACAATAAATTATAGTTAATTATTTTGATTTCAAGAAGAGAGAAGCATTAAATTTAGTATATTTTGCAATAATTAGTATTTTGAGAAATATTTAAAATAAATAAACATGCCACCCACTAGAGGAGGAAATAGAAGAGCGTCTAGAAAGGGGGAATCTGCACCTGCAAACAATGTTAGAGACTTATTAAATCCAGTTAACGATAATGTGAGTGATAATACGAGTAGTATGTCATCGGGATCAGGATTAGTAAATCAAATGGGTTTGAGCGTCCAAGAATCTATGCCTTCAGTGTCTATAAGAGATATTTCAAATCTTATCCCAAATTTCAATGGAGAGAACATCCCAGTAAACAATTTTATCGATTTGTGCAAACAAGCAGTCTCGCTTGCACCTGCGTCTCACCAAATTTATTTCACACAATTGATAAAATCAAAAATTTCGGGAAAAGCCAGTCAATATATCGCGAATCAGGCTACTTTGACCCTTGATGGTATTTTTGCTAATTTGAAACAAGCTTTCGCACCCCGCCAGACATTATCTCAGTGGCAAGGGCTACTTGCAAATGTTCATCAGAAATCTAATGAAAAAATTATTGATTACGTGGCAAGGATCAATGTTTTGATTCAGGGTATCACAGAATTAGTTCAAGAGAAGTATCCAGTGGACGTTGCAGTCGGGGTTTTAGCTACAACACAGGAGGGAGCTCGGGATAGTTTTATTCGCGGTTTGAGGGGTGAATTGAGTTCACACGTTTCAAATGAAAAACCGGTAAACTTTGAGGCAGCAGTAAAAGTTGCAATTGAAAAACAAAAAGAGATTGAACAACGCAACGATCTCTTCAAGCATGAACAACCCAAAATTTCACACGACTCACAAAATCAGTCGAATCATGCTATTCCAAACAATTCACAAAATTATCACAATCGTCATTTCAAAAATCACGGTCCGTATAATCTGCAGAATCGGTCACAGAAACACATTCCTGCTAGAGTCAATGTTATGCAGACTCAATCTCAGAATTCAGATAATTCATTTAAGAATCAGAGAATTTGTTACGCGTGTGGGAAACTGGGTCACATGATGAACCAATGTCGCAGCAAGTTTCAGCCGGGATATTGTGTTAATTGCAAGATGACGGGGCATTCAACACGTAATTGTCGTCGCGGTAATTCTAGTAATGCAAATGCACAAAATTTCCAATCAAGTTCACCGAATCCTCCTCAAAAAGCATCAATTAATTTTAATCAAGCAGAGCAAACGACGCTCCCATGTGTGACTATCACCAGTGATGATTTATTGAATATGAAAAACTGACTCCTTGTCGACTCTGGGGCCGATATTAATTTGTTGAAAGAAAGTGCATTAAAACCAGGTATTAAAATTAATAGAGACAAACGTTTCGTATTGAGAGGAATCACCCCAGGGTCAGATGAAACAATTGGTGAGGCTCAGATCACGTTTGATTCCATTAAATGCAATTTCCAAATTATTCGTGCAGATTTCCCCATCAAATATGACGGTATATTAGGTGCGCAATTTTTACGAGATGAGAGAGCAACGCTTTGCTTCTCTGATAGTAGTTTGCGAATCGATGATAAAGGAATTTCTATTCCACTAATGCAAACTAGAGTAACAGTTCCTGCTCGTTGCAAGAAAAAGGTGGGAATCAAGGTTTTGAATACTGAAGTAAAAAAAGGGTACTTGCCTAGATTAAATTTGGGGGAAAATTTATATGGAGGAGAGGCTCTAGTTACAAATAATAAAGGAATTATGTGGATTTATATAATTAATTGCAACGAGGAGGAACGAGAGCTCAACATTCCAGCGCAATATATTGACGAAATTGAAAATTGTTCAGAAAAACCAATCAAGACATGTTACTCGATCGAGACAGAATCCATTGAAAAACGAATGGAAAGACTCGCGAATAGTCTTCATCTAGAAAACCTCAATACTGAAGAAAAAAATAGTATTCTTAGAATATTCGCGAAATTCCCCTATCAAGTCCAGCTTCCAGGTGACCGTTTACAGGGAACGAATGTAATGACTCACAAAATTCCAACAATAGATGAAATTCCAATTTCCACAAAGCAGTATCGGTTTCCCCAAATTCATAAGGAAGAAATCCAAAAACAGATTAAAGAGTTACTTGCGTCGAATGTCATTGAACCCTCATCTTCTCCATATAATTCTCCGATTTGGATAGTTCCCAAAAAGGCTGATTCAGCGGGAAATAAGAGGTGGCGTATGGTGATTGATTTTCGTAATCTTAACGAAAAGACAATCTCTGATGCGTATCCTCTTCCCAATATTATTGATATTCTGGACCAGCTGGGAGGTGCAAGGTACTTTTCAGTCCTTGACCTCGCCTCTGGGTTCCACCAAATCCCCATGGACGAGAAAGATAAAATTAAAACAGCTTTCTCCACCCCTAATGGTCATTACCATTATACCAGAATGCCTTTTGGTCTAAAGAATGCACCAGCGACGTTTCAACGTCTGATGGATCAGGTATTAACTGGTCTCCAAGGTGTTGACCTGTTCGTGTATCTTGATGACATAGTTATCTATGCATCATCCTTGGAAGATCATGAGAGAAAACTCATGAAGTTATTAGGAAAACTTCGTACAAGTCGATTGACTTTACAGATTGATAAATGTCGATTTTTGCAGACAAGTGTTACCTATCTAGGGCACATCGTCAGTGACAAAGGAGTGACCCCTGATCCAGAAAAAATAAAATCCGTTAAACAGTTCCCAGTCCCCAAAACAGCCAAGAATATTAAAGAATTCTTGGGTCTGATTGGTTATTATCGACGGTTTATTCCAAATCTCGCGAAAATCTCTCGTCCATTGACCCAATTATTGAAGAAAAATCAAGTTTTCACATGGAGTACTGAATGTCAAAATGCTTTTGAACACTTGTGCGATCTCTTGTGTAAAAAGCCAATACTCCAATTTCCTGATTTCAAAAGAATTTTTATTGTTACGACAGATGCGTCCCATTATGCCCTTGGCGCAGTTCTCAGCCAGGGCGAAATTGGTAAAGATTTACCTGTTTCCTATGCCTCGAAATTATTAAGAGGAGCCGAACTTAATTATTCGGTTATTGAAAAGGAGTTATACGCAATTGTCTTTGCTGTAAAGCATTTTCGGCCCTATTTATATGGAACAAAATTCCAACTTGTGACAGATCACAGACCTTTAGTATGGGCTCATAAAATTAAAGATCCGGCATCGCGGCTGCTTCGTTGGGTATTATTATTGCGAGAGTACCAATATGAAGTAATCTACAAGCCAGGACGACTGAATTGCAATGCTGATGCACTCTCACGAAATCCTGTGGACTTGTCAGATTTATCGATAGCGAATATTAAGTTAACTGAGAGTTTAATTGTTGAAAAAGAATCAGTTCACTTCCAGACGATTTCCTCAATGAATAGGAATGTAGTGACAGATTATCAGAGTAAAAATAGAGAGATTCAAAATTCAAAAAACCTCATCGAGAGTGATGAGTGGCTCATCGAGTGTGATGAGCAGTTCATTGAGCGTGATGAACAGTTTGCTAGTGAAAGGGAAGAAACTCAGACTCAGGGTTATGGGGACCCTGTAGAACAGGAAGATGTTGGCCGAACGGACACAGTACTGTCTGCGGGTGATACCACTGACCTAGAGGAGTGCTCACCCTTTCCTAGTGAATCAATGAGTTGTGAGAATGAGATGAAGGTGGTAGTTTTTCCGGGCCCGGAGGCATGGAGCGGAGGCATGCCCAGTGATGAGAGTTATGACTGTAAGACGTGCACGCATGACCCAAATGAATTAAGACAGATAATAGAAAAACAGAGAGATATACTAACACTCGAGTTATCCAATGGAAGTCGAATAAATCAGAGTTTATCTAAAAATTTAGTAAGAAGTAGTAAAAATAGTCCCAACGAAGATAGTCGTGTTTGTGAGGAATGCCCAGTATTACATATGGAAAATACCAGACGTATTTTTAATTCTGATTCAGAAGAAATACCCCCTTCTATTCAAGTCCTAGATGAAGAATTTCTCGACGACATCAGTGATTATGATGATCAAGTTAGTTCTTCAGATGAAGAAGAAACTAATACGCCTGAAATAACTAAAGTAGTTAAACACGGAAAAAGAGTGAAGAAACGCATTCCGTTTGTTGTTTTCAGCGAAACTAGAGATGGAGTTTTCATGAAGAAAGATAACATTGGAACTTTCATTTCTGCTGATTTTAAAATGAGAACCCCAATTTTTCAAGAGCTTCTAGCTAGAAGTTTTATTAATGAAAATCAATTCCCCAAAGAGAAACCAGAAATTGGCGATGTAGTAGTCTTCAAACATGGAAATTTCCATGTTTTTCTCGTCATCATTAAAGAGTCAGTCGAAGATAAAACAATTTTGAGCAATATAAATCTCGGTATTTCCAAATTGAAAGAAACAATGGATTATTTCGACGTGAGAACTATAAGGATCGCGACAACTGGAGGCGGGCTTGATAAACTGCCCTGGGGTAATGTGAAAATGTATTTAGAAAGGACTTTTCCCCAAGGTTATCATGTAACGATTTGCCTTAATCAAACGGAAATCCCTGAGATCGATAAACGTGAGAGGATTATAAAAGAAATGCATGAATCTGCAGTAGGTGGACACAAGGGTGTTGTGAAAACTTATGACAGAATTCGTCGATTATATTTCTGGGAAAATATGAAATCACAAATCCAAAACTTTATCAAACATTGTGTCACCTGTCAGAGGAATAAATTGGTTAGAGTGAAAACTAGACAACCAATGATCGTGACAGATACCCCACAAACAGCATTCGAGAAAATTGCACTTGATATTGTAGGACCATTACCCATTACTAGCACAGGCAACAGATATATTTTGACTATTCAAGATAATTTAACTAAATATTCACTAGCAGTTCCATTAGCGGAAACAAAAGCAATTGACATAGCAAAAGCATTCACTGAAAATTTTATTTGTGTTTTTGGTTGTCCTGAGGCAATTTTAACCGATCAAGGATCTAATTTCATTGGTGAAGTCATGAAACACTTAGCAAAACTATTCAAAATTCAACAGTTAAAAACTACAGCTTTCCATCCTCAAACAAACGGGTCCCTCGAGAGAAGTCACTTGGTTTTAGTTGAATATCTGAAGAATTTTATTAACTCTGACAGAGACTGGGACACTTGGATAAAGTACGCGATGTTTTCTTATAATACATCAGTTCATGAGTCAACAGGGTTTACCCCTCATGAATTAATTTTCGGTAGATTAGCACGCATCCCCTCTAGCTTTGTAAGAGAAAGTAGTGTACCTGTATATACAGATTATCTAGGCGATTTAGTTGATAAATTACGTAAAACACAATTAAGCGCAGCAGATCATGTTGATTTAGCAAAATTTAGATCTAAATTATATTATGACAGGGCTGTGAACCAGAGACATTTCCAGCCAGGTGATTGGGTATTTTTAATTAATGATGCTAAAACAAGTAAATTAGATGCTAATTATTTAGGACCTTATGAGATACAAAAAGTGACGAATAACGAAAATGCAGTGATAAAACTGACGGACTATCAAACAAAAACTGTACACATAAACAAGTTGAAACCAGCATTTTTACCGAAGAAATAATCAATTAAGATCTAGAATTATAAGGATGTAAATAATTATATACGTTCCTTCTTGAGGAAGTAAACTATAAGATTATAGCCTACTATAAATAGATCAATAAGTCTGTTCAAAAATTAGACTCTTGTTGAGTCTAATTTTTATTATATGGGGGAAGGTGTGATGTCTTGACGTTAAAATTTATAGATAGGGCTATTAATCGGCCATAGCAGTCCGCGAGATTCAAATTATTGTTGAAAAATAATTTAAATAGTTTAGAAAATTAACAATATACCAGAAATAGAAGAATAAAGAAAGTCTGGAATACAATGGACTAAGAGAACGAAAAACAGCATCGCAAGCGTGAGAAAAACCGTTACGGAAATAGTAAATGTCAAATACTTGAGTTTTGTTCTTATAATTTACAACCCTCCAAAATTCTCGTTGACTAAATACTTTCCTCGAAAATCCAAAATTTAGAGAAGAAAATAAATTTAACGGTTACGGTCCCATGTCGTAAAATCTCAGTTCTGATTATTTCGAAAGTTTCTCTGTTTCACGTGACCAACATGTGTGGGCTTTCCTTTGTTCATTGTTTCGCTAGACTGAGGGCCTGAGACTCTTCGCGACGAAGTTTCACGACGTCACACGCTCCCCTTCTTCCCCTTTTTCCATTTCCCCGCTTTTCCTTGAGTTTCACTTTTCCCTCTCCACTGGGCCGGGATTGCGCGCGTAACTTTTGGTCCAGTGGGGTTGCGGACCCAACCCTTGAAGTTAAGTTTAAGTTTAAGGCAGTTCCATCGTGGAAATTGGTGGTGAAGCCTTCAGCTTCCAGCTTCTCTCTTCAAATAGTTTTTCAGTAGAGTTTTTCTAGAGTTTATTAAATTCATTTTTTGTAGTGCGAAGTTTAAAGTCTGAAGTTGAAGTATTTTGAACAAAAGTGTTTGTGGGCTCTCTTAAGCACTTGTGTTGAATTTATTTCACAATTCAACCCTTCCAACCAAATATTCTGGGATTAAACAATTGGACTTCGATGGCGTGCTCATCAGAGCTTTGGCGGCAAACGAATCTACAGTCAAAAATTGGCGCTCTAAAATTTATTGGCGCTACTGTCCTCCTAGTTACTTCGGTAGGACATAACAAGGTGCCCAGAATCTCCTACAATTCCTAGAGTCCCTAGCTAAGAGGCCATTTTTACTATAATAAGTGGAGATTTCAAATTGAGAATAATTAATTACGATATTAAAATATTTAATTTTAAGATGACGAAAACCCAAAACTACATGTAGTTTCATTCAGTTATTTTTGTAAATATATTTCCTTTCCTTAATGGGTTTTTAACGTTCTCGAAGTTCCAAGAAAGGCCAAACATTCACTCTATAGAATATTTCCAACAGCTGTAACCCTCTGACATTCGCAAATCCCCTGTAATTTATTATTTCCCAAATATTTCCGAGTCCCATAAAATAAATTCATCTCTCCTTTCAAATTCCCAAGTCCTTGTAAAACTCGAAACTGTTTTTCCCACTCTCCGTCTGGCCCCTGGGCCAGTCCCCAGCATTCACTCCACGAATATTCATCCACGCTTTTCCGGAATTTTGCCTCCCCTTTTTTCCGCGTCTGCACCGTCATAAAGTTATTTGCCCCGTCGAGACATTCGAGTACCCTCTCTCGGACCTCATTACTCATATTTTTTCTATCTTTAATCCCTGACCGTCATAAAACCCTTCCATAAAACCCTCCAGACGCATTTCTCCTCGGGTCGCCTCGTTTAATCCCTGGAAAACGCCCTCCCCTTCTTTTCCTTCAGCAGTCGACGAAAACTCCAGGAAACTTTCTCCCCCAAAATTCATTTCAGCGATGAACTAAAATCTGGGGAAAATAAAAAATGCACGCAACACCACACACAACAGTATAGAGATCAGTGGCCCTAGTTGGCTCTTTGTTATGTCCTACCGAAGTAACTAGGACGACAGTAGCGCCAATAAAATTTAGAGCGCCAATTTTTGACTGTAGATTCGTTTGCCGCCAAAGCTCTGATGAGCACTCCATCGAAGTCCAATTGTTTAATCCCAGAATATTTGGTTGGAAGGGTTGAATTGTGAAATAAATTCAACACAAGTGCTTAAGAGAGCACACAAACACTTTTATTCAAAATACTTCAACTTCAGACTTTAAACTTCGCACTACAAAAAATAAATTTAATAAACTCTAGAAAAACTCTACTGAAAAACTATTTGAAGAGAGAAGCTGGAAGCTGAAGGCTTCACCACCAATTTCCACGATGGAACTGACTTAAACTTAAACTTAACTTCAAGGGTTGGGTCCGCAACCCCACTGGACCAAAAGTTGCGCGCGCAATCCCGGCCCAGTGGAGAGGGAAAAGTGAAACTCAAGGAAAAGCGGGGAAATGAAAAAAGGGGAAGAAGGGGAGCGTGTGACGTCGTGAAACTTCGTCGCGAAGGGTCTCAGGCCCTCAGCCTAGCGAAACAATGAACAAAGGAGAGCCCACACATGTTGGTCACGTGAAACAGAGAAACTTTCGAAATAACCAGAACTGAGATTTTACGACATGGGACCGTAACCGTTAAATTTATTTTCTTCTCTAAATTTTGGATTTTCGAGGAAAGTGTTTACTCAACGAGAATTTTGGAGGGTTGTAAATTATAAGAACAAAACTCAAGTATTTGACATTTACTATTTCCGTAACGTTTTTTTCTCACGCTTGCGATGCTGTTTTTCGTTCTCTTTGTCCATTGTATTCCAGACTTTCTTTATTCTTCTATTTCTGGTATATTTTTAATTTTCTGAACTATTTAAATTATTTTCCAACAATAATTTGAATCTCGCGGATTGCTATGGCCGATTAATAGCCCCATCTATAAATTTCAACGTCAAGACATCACATCTTCCCCCCTCCATACTCACACCGATACGTTTCGTGAACTTGGTGCCTCAATGGGGTTCAGGGGTCTCCGCAGTACTCTTGGGTAAAATATGACAATGTGCTTGCGAATTAAATATATCATATTGTAATCGAAAATGTTAAAAAGGTATTTGTAAAAGCAATTGTAACTACTTTCATGGTTTCGTTCGTGTTTAATTAATTATTTAAATTGCGCCTTATACACAACCTTTATGGACGCTACTTTGTCCTATACCCCTCACACTGTTGACAATGTGCTAGCCAGTAAAGGAAGCTAAATTATTCTATATTAAGCCCTAAACAATATGGGCACGAAGTCCCACTGGGTTTTATCGTTGATTTGTTCAATAAATGAACGACAAAAATACTATAGCGATGTCTGTCATTATCCAACATACGCCATGTTTGATGTCCCGTCTCTCTCGAAACTAACCTCACTAACTTGACTATTTCACACTCCACTCACCCGCGCGCTCATCACAACTGCGGAGACCCCCTAAGTAAATGAGTACTTGTCGGAAATATTTTTTATGTCATTGGGTCCGATCAGGGTTGGGCATCTGTCAATAACCGCAATTTCTTACGTGACATTGTAAAAAACCCGTAATTTGCGTAATAAATGTAAAAAATGTAAAAAACCAGCCGACGTTACGTTTTATCGTAAACCGTGAAGCTTTGCGAAGATTATACCTCTCGAGGGTGATAAAAATCACGAGGTTCATACCTCGCCAGGGATCATACGTCTCGAGGGTCACACCTCGTAAGGGCCATACCGTGTAAGGGATGAATTTTACAAGGGTCTTTTGCGACTTGTGACCCTCGTTAAATGTACTCTTTATGAGGTATGAGGCTCATGTTTTTGAGTTTCTCAAAATCCCGCGAATCATACCACGTAATGTAATAGTACATTATGTCACCACCCTGGCGAAAAAGACTCCTTAAATCTTATTTTAAAAAAAGTGTAATCGGAAATAGTGACGTTATTGCCGTTCCGCCATCATTTGCGATTAAGATAAGTATGTTGCATGAATGAGCAGAATGATGAGATGAACGAACCAAAATTTATTTATTTTATAGGTATATCGCTAATTGATATCAATTTTTTATGGTTAAATGCCTAGAAGAAAAATAGTGAGCGGTTGAAAGCAAAAGGGTTTGAGGGGAACATCCCCAAATCTCACTGCTATTGAAAAAATCGTTTGGGCTGAGGCTCAATAGGGTTTAGGGGGACATTCTCCTCAATTCCTATTTCATTATTTCTCTTCGACTAGGCTGAATGGGGACATAAATAGACCAAAATTTATTTATTTTATAGATATATCGCTAATTGATATCAATTTTTTATGCTTAAATGCCTAGAAGAAAAATAGTGAGCGGTTGAAAGCAAAAGGGTTTGAGGGGAACATCCCCAAATCTCCATGCTATTGAAAAAATCGTTTGGGCTGAGCCTCAATACGGCTTAGGGGGACATTCTCCTCAATTCCTATTTCATTATTTCTCTTCGACTAGGCTGAATGGGGACATAAATAGACCAAAATTTATTTATTTTATAGATATATCGCTAATTGATATCAATTTTTTATGCTTAAATGCCTAGAAGAAAAATAGTGAGCGGTTGAAAGCAAAAGGGTTTGAGGGGAACATCCCCAAATCTCACTGCTATTGAAAAAATTGTTTGGGCTAAGGCTCAATAGGGTTTAGGGGGACATTCTCCTCAATTTCTATTTCATTATTTCTCTTCGAATAGGCTGAATGGGGACAGAAATAGACCAAAATTTATTTATTTTATAGATATATCGCTAATTGATATCAATTTTTTATGCTTAAATGCCTAGAAGAAAAATAGTGAGCGGTTGAAAGCAAAAGGGTTTGAGGGGAACATCCCCAAATCTCACTGCTATTGAAAAAATCGTTTGGGCTGAGGCTCAATAGGGTTTAGGGGGACATTCTCCTCAATTCCTATTTCATTATTTCTCTTCGACTAGGCTGAATGGGGACATAAATAGACCAAAATTTATTTATTTTATAGATATATCGCTAATTGATATCAATTTTTTATGCTTAAATGCCTAGAAGAAAAATAGTGAGCGGTTGAAAGCAAAAGGGTTTGAGGGGAACATCCCCAAATCTCACTGCTATTGAAAAAATCGTTTGGGCTGAGGCTCAATAGGGTTTAGGGGGACATTCTCCTCAATTCCTATTTCATTATTTCTCTTCGACTAGGCTGAATGGGGACATAAATAGACCAAAATTTATTTATTTTATAGATATATCGCTAATTGATATCAATTTTTTATGCTTAAATGCCTAGAAGAAAAATAGTGAGCGGTTGAAAGCAAAAGGGTTTGAGGGGAACATCCCCAAATCTCACTGCTATTGAAAAAATCGTTTGGGCTGAGGCTCAATAGGGTTTAGGGGGACATTCTCCTCAATTCCTATTTCATTATTTCTCTTCGACTAGGCTGAATGGGGACATAAATAGACCAAAATTTATTTATTTTATAGATATATCGCTAATTGATATCAATTTTTTATGCTTAAATGCCTAGAAGAAAAATAGTGAGCGGTTGAAAGCAAAAGGGTTTGAGGGGAACATCCCCAAATCTCACTGCTATTGAAAAAATCGTTTGGGCTGAGGCTCAATAGGGTTTAGGGGGACATTCTCCTCAATTCCTATTTCATTATTTCTCTTCGACTAGGCTGAATGGGGACATAAATAGACCAAAATTTATTTATTTTATAGATATATCGCTAATTGATATTAATTTTTTATGCTTAAATGCCTAGAAGAAAAATAGTGAGCGGTTGAAAGCAAAAGGGTTTGAGGGGAACATCCCCAAATCTCACTGCTATTGAAAAAATCGTTTAGGCTGAGGCTCAACAGGGTTTAGGGGGACACTCTCCTCAATTCCTATTTCATTATTTCTCTTCGACTAGGCTGAATGGGGACATAAATAGACCAAAATTTATTTATTTTATAGATATATCGCTAATTGTTATCATTTTTTTATGCTTAAATGCCTAGAAGAAAAATAGTGAGTGGTTGAAAGCAAAAGGGTTTGAGGGGAACATCCCCAAATCTCACTGCTATTGAAAAACTCGTTTGTGCTGAGCCTCAATACGGTTTAGGGGGACATTCTCCTCAATTCCTATTTCATTATTTCTCTACGACTATGCAGAATGGCGACATGAATAGACCAAAATTTTTTCATTTTATAGATGTTTCGCTAATTGGTATCAATTTGTTACGTTTAAACGCCTTGAAGAAAAACAGTGAGCTGTTGGAAGCATAAGGGTTTGAGGGGACCATCCTCAAATCTTACTGCGATGGAATAAACGTTTTTGCTGAGCCCCAATATGGTTTAGGGGGACATTCTCATATCCTACTTTATAGTGTCTCTCATTGGGCAGAAAAAAAACAGAAATTGCATTCCTTCTATTGGTATACCGCTACTTCAAATCGAATATTTAATCATGAAATAATGAGGAGAAAAATAACGAGCGTTAAAAAAATAAGGATTTAATGTGAGCATCCTGGTATTCTATATCGACGAGGGAAACGTTTTTGGCGGAACTCCAATTAGTTTTAGGATGGAAATACCCCTCATTCATTCTTTGATAATGTGTCTCTCGTTGGGCATAGGAGGAAAGAAAAGTCTTTTGTTGATTTTAGTCATGTTTCACTAGTTGACCTTTATTTTTAATAGAAAAATGTCGAGAGGGGAATCAATGAGAGGTTTGGGAACGGAAGGCATCATTAGGAGCATCAGCATAAAATAAAACTATTTTCCATTGGTTTTCAGGAAAAAAATATTTTATTGTAAACTCTTAGAGGTGTGAACCGAGGTCTTTCACACGCTTTCTATCGTTTCATTTTTTTCATTGTTTACCATCTCCATCTGAGTTATCTGATCTCAAATGAGATGATGGCTTCCCTTGTGAAGGTTGTTCCAAACGCTTCTTCCTGGCTTTTCCCTTTCTGCGGATCGTTTTCGTCTCTGAGTCGGATTCAGAGGATGTAGAGGAGGAAGACTGCTCACTGGGTCTTTTAGGAGGCGTCGACGTTGGTGGCAACTTGTCGGAATCTGTGGATCCAGAAGATTAAGGAGGAGACTCCAGACGGAGTTTTTTGGTTGTGGCGGAGTTGGTGTCGAGTTGTCGGGATCACTGAGTTCAGAAGATGAAAAAGACTGCTGACGGCTTTTTTTTGGACGTGGCGGAGTTGGTGTCGTTTTGTCGGAAGGCTTCGTGTGTCTTTTCTTGGATTTACTCGGGGTCTTCCTCTGCCTCTTTCCCGAGGGTTTCTTGCCAGAATCAGCTACTTTTGGCTCTGTAAAAGGCCAAATACATTTCGTAATTGGACCCACGATTTTCCATAGGAAATCCTATAGTGTTTTTTCAATCCTTTAAAATCCTTCAATGAAAAAACACTCTAGGATTTCCTATAAGATTTTCAGACGGGACTTTCATTTTTACGACTGGGTTTCTTCGAATCCATAAGATACTCATACCCTCATAACATTAACGTAAAACCACCAGAAGTTCGGTTCCGTAACTTTTGACCCGCGGACAAAATTTCCGCGACAAAATAACCAGCGACAAAATATCCGCCGACAATTTTCCCACCGACAATTTCCCTCACTCCCATTATTCCCGAGGTACAAAATATCTGCAGCTAAAATATCCGGTTGTTTTTTATTGTATTTTGAGAAAGAAGGCAAAATTTTTTATTTTCAAAAAAAAAAGAAAACAGGAAATTTATAAAAACATTTAATTGCTCATAATTCAAACAAACACTCGAAAAACACGATTTTTACATGCACTTTCAACGTCTCGGCCCCAACAGCAAACAAATTCACCAGGCTTCATTCCAACAAGGTACTATCCCTTCCCTCTCCACCCACTACTCCAAAAAAGAAAAAAAAAAGAAAAAATAATTGATCTTATCATTTATTTCCTACCCCTTCCCCCACCCCACTGCCCCGAAAAAGAATAAATAAGCATCAAAAGTAATTGATGTTATCATTTATCCCTAACCCTTTCCCCTCACCCCACTGCTTCAAAAAAGAAAACAAAATTAACAAAAACAATCAATATTAATATTTGGTTCTAACCCCTTCACGCTTTCCCCCTCAGCCCGTCTATTCCAAAAAAAAAAATATATCAAAAATAATTGCTAAGAAATTCAAACACTTCGATATTCGAGGTAGCTGAAATTAAGACACCTCGAATTATTCAGACACTTTTTAGTAACTGAAAAAACGAGTACAAAATGTTTTCGAAAGTGTTCGAAAAACTTGTACAAAAGTAACTGACATTCAGTCATTAGTTTTTGCAGTGCATGCGCCCAATCGCGTTACGTACAGGACTCACTTGTCCCGCCCGTTGGGGAAAAAAACCGGACTTTATATAATGATTACTCGAGAGGGAAACGGCCTATCAATTGCATTTTTTTTCAGTACATGGATTGACACTATCTCTGCACTGTGTTTTTTTTTTATTTTTCAATGTCGAGCGGTTAAAAAAATTAAAAATTAAAACGCTGAAATTGCCTTTAACGTGTTAAATTGGAAAAAATATATCTCATGTTTGAAACGGCCTTGATTTTTCATATTATGTCAAATTCTGTCGATTTATAATGAAATCTGTGAAATTTCTCATATTTCGACATATTTCATCAAAAAACGTTTACACGGATTGGGTTGAATGAATTCAGGTTTTTCATTTTTATGTTGCTAAAAATACTGATATTTCACTTCATTTTCAGTAGAACCAGAAATTTCATTCCCCCCCCCCCCAAATCGTTTTCAGTGTCATTGTCCTGGAAATGAATAATCAACTGTCAATGAAATTTTTCTTTTTCTAACAGTGTTATTACTGCACTCACGTACTCAGCCTTGTGATTATTCCTTTCTCTTTTGTTCGACGCATTCAACTCGTTTTCCTTGTTTGGCACTGATGATCACTCCACTTACTGCATCCATTCGACCCTCACGGTGTGAATACTTCCTGCTGATTCCGAAATACATATACTTGATTCAAGAATGAAATGTCCCCTGATTGGAGTATAATTTTCCCTCTTTAGCGGACTAGTGCATTGATGGTCTCCCACTTGTTCCGATTGTCAACGGTTGTGGGTTGAACGTTTGTCGTTCAATGGGTTAATATGAAATTTCTAGACCATAACGAATAAACAAATACAATATTATTACTCGATTTTTTCAGCTCCTGATCCTATTGATCGTGATATAGCTACCACAAGTGATGAAGAATCTCCTTCCGAGTCATCTTATTCAAGTGATAAAACTAGTGACATTGATGTTTTTGAAACTGAAAATAGCACAGAGAATGAAATCGGAGTAGGAAATTTGTATGAAGAACGCAACCTCCCCCATACATGTGATGAGGAGGACCTCAGGTGTATTAGGCCCAAAGGAAGAGCAGTTCCTCAGCGAGTAGTGATGATAACGAGTATGAGGCAGAATCGGACGATGATACTAGCAGTATTTGGTCTCTTGATTCTGAAACCATGTTCAGTTTTAATACAGACGCAGTTGATGGTAACCGAATAATGTTTACCGCATCTCAATTAACAGTCTCAGATATTTTACTAATGATAACGACTCTCTGTGCAAAGAGAGAACTTAACAAAGAAGTTCAGAAAGAATTGGTGGAATTGATGAAGGTTGCTGCTGGACCCGATTTTGAATCCTGGAACGCCTCCACTTACTATCTAGATCAAATCTATAATCCTCCACGTGACAAAATGACCACTCATTATTTATACGATGCCTGTGGTGGGGTAGCCGTATCGATCAATTTGAGTGAAAAACTCACTAAGGAGATGACGGTGACGTGCGCAGAATGTCAACAGGAGAAAATCATCAATCGAAACACTCCCGATCAATTTATGTCAATCGATGTAGAATACCAGTTTAAGCTGCTTTTGAATGACGAGGACATACAAGAGGATATCATCAAAACTTCTGAAAGTTTGAAAGAGAGGCCTGACGATGGGATCATACGAGATGTATTTGACAGTGACTTGTACAAGAATATCCAGAAACATCATCCTGGAACGTTAACATTCAACCTAAGCACTGACGGAGCTCCACTTTCTAAGAGTGGTTCACAAGGATTCTGGCCTATTCAATTACACATAAATGAAATGTCTGCGAAAAACCGATTCAAAAATATCGTATTGGGTGGCTTCTTCCTCACTGGTCATGAACCAAATCCAAAATTCATGATTGTCTATTTTTCGGTATTCCTGAAACAAGTTGAACATTTAATGAATGATGGAATCACATTTACTCGTCATTTGACAGGCGATGACTACACATTTAAGTTTCATCCCTTGCTGATCCCAATGGATTCCGTGGCCCGACCCGTAGCTCAACATCGGCACCCATTTATCGCGTACTCGGGATGCTCATGGTGTTATGATTACGGTGTCTACATAGGTCATGCCGTCAGGCACGTGATGTCGAATGAACGTCCTGTTATTCGAACACATGAATCCCACTTGGAAGACATCAAAGCTGCCCAGAAAACGGGACTAATTGTCAATGGGGTGAAAGGACCAACGGCCTTCTCTCGTGTGAAAGATTTGGATCTCGTTTGGTCCTTTCCCCCCGACTACATGCATGGCATATTATTAGGTGTGGTCCAATCATTGTGGACGATATGGAACAAACAACGATGTCTGACTGCAGCTGATCGTCGAGAGATTGAAAAACGATACATGCAAATTAGAAGAACGCAAGAGATTCATCGTTTACCACGTACAATGAAGGATATCGCAAAATGGAAAGCCACAGAGTTCAAGTCGTGGTTACTGTATGACAGTATCCCATGTTTGGAAGGAATTCTCAACGCCGACCGATTCCGATCATATTGCTTACTCGTCGACTCTATTGCTACTTGTCTGAAAACCGAAATCACAAAAACGGATACTCAGCGGTGTGACATCCAATTATTACAGTTCTTTGCTGGAACTCAAAAGTTCTTCGGACCTGAGTTAATTACCTCCAATTTTCATTCTCTACTACACATAGGAGAGGCAGTGACTCGATGTGGCCCCTTATGGTGTTATTCGACTTTTCCGTTCGAAAACGGCATTTTTTACTTTAAACGCCACGTATCCTCTCCAGCCTATCGTGCGTTTCAAATGGCTAATAAACACCTGAAAAACAAGGTGCTCAAGTCGAATATTGAGCGTAATACAAAATCAGAAGTATGTCGCGATTTCTGTTTGAAATTGTGGAAGCCAAAACAACTGGAGACTTGTAAACGAACTGAAAACGATATGATTCTCATAGGGGCTGGGCAAGATAGTAAGAAGGTCTCTGCATTATTGGCCGAATACCTAAATTGCTCGGCAATTCCTGTAACCCTGTATCAAAGATGTATTTTCGGAGGTATGATTCTACGGAGTATCGATTACACCCGCCCAAAGAAAACTGATGACACTGTTGTAAAACTGAAGAATCATAAGTTTATTCAAATTCACAATTTCATTCGGACTGTTGGTAAAGGTTATGTTCATGGGCGAGAAATATCCGCAACGCTTTATGAATTCGACGGAGTCACAATCAATCACCTGTACAGAGTGGCGAGTTGCAACGGTCCAGAGCTAATCGTCGAACCTGAAGATATTGAAACGAAGGTCATATATTTCACAATAGATGATAAAACATATATCGCCTGTCTGCCTAATAATATCGAGATTCAGTGATCAGAGAAAACACCATTATCATGCGAAACATCCTTGAACCGTACCTCACATATCGACGCCTATCCTAAGTACGTGAGATTTCGGTCTGGACTTTTTCTGGGGAACTCACTTGTTGCATGCGCAAATTGCAACCGACACTTGGAGACATTAATTTCCGCTATTGGTTGCGCCTCTGCTTTTATAATTCGATTATAAAAGTCTCTATTGCTGCTTAACCTGCAGATTCTTCCTGCACTTTTCGCTTGGCTGTCTCTCTCATTCGCAGTTTTGCCGTCTACCCCTGGTGAGTGATTTTATAACTTGACGCACTGTGGAAGTTGCCTGCTTTGCTAGCAGCTCCATCGCTGCCCTCGTTACCGACGGTCGCCCACTTATCAGCTACATCTGCCCTCTACTCGCCTTTTTTTTTCGGCCGACAAAATGGCGGATGCTGAGAAGGTGCCCTGTAGCAAATGTGGAAAAGGCGGAGCTGCGAAGTTATATCACTGTCGCGCCTGCGGCAACCACTTTCATGCAATTTGTATGAAAACGCTGATTGTGGTGAATGAAAACGGATCGAAAATACGCATGTGTCAGCCATGCTATTCCTCCCGAGGCATCTCATTTCCAGCCCCTGGCATGCGGACACGTCATGGATCCGCCAGCTCCACTGGCTCAAATTCGTCGTCACGATCAGGCACTGCTAGCCCCTCGTTAACTACTCGCTCTCTGAAGGTGCAGACCCCCCCTCCAGCTCCGCTAGTTCTAGCCCCTACACTCCAGCGAGTCATGCAGACGGAGTCTTCATCTCAGCCAGTCTTGCAGCCAGAGCCTACTCTCGCCGACCTTATGGAAGCAATAGGAGTAGTTGCTGAGCGCACTGAGCGCCTTGACACCCTCTCCCTCCAACTAGACAGCGTCCAAACTGAGCTTGCTGATGTCAAGACGAAGCTCTCAGCCTTGGACCAACTACCAGCACTGACCAAGCGCGTGGACGACATTGGAACTGTCGTAGCTGAACAACGTGAGGAGATTCGAGACCTACGGAAGTCTGTAGCTGATCTTGCTACCAAAATCAGTGCACCATCAGCTCATGCCGCTGAATTCTCATCATTTGATGCTGCTACTTTACAGCGTGTCGTTGCTGCTGTCAACTCCAGCTCAGCTAGTCTTCAACGGCTCTCGGGGCAACAGCAGGCTTCTAATGAACTGATCATTTCTGGTTTTCCCGAAAGTGAAGTTCTTACTGATCCTCTCCCTCTGGCTCTAGCTGTTCTGCGCTCTCTGAAACATGTTCTCGACCCATCAACTATATCGAACGCTCGCTTCATGAGGAAGCCAGCGAGTCACCCTCGACCTGTTGCTGCCGCCTCTACTAGTAACATCACCCAGGAAACTGTGAACTTGCATCGCTTCCGAGTGTCCATTGGCCTAAAACTGGCCTCTCCTGGATTACTCCGAGTCATCATCGATGCAAAGAGGTCTAAAGGCAAACTGCTGTTCTCTACTGTTGATTGCTATACACTAGCAGCTTCATCCACTCCTGTCAGTGAGAATGGTGTTGATTTCCAAATTAACGTCAATGAGCTGTTACCATCGAAGACCTACAAACTTGTGGGTAAAGCCAGGTCTGTTTTGAAGCAATCTGGTTTCAGGTTTATCCGGGCCAAACACGAAGCTGTTTTTACTAAATTCAGAGAGGGTGACCTGGTCTATACCAATTCCCATGCGGACATTGATAGAATCGCCAGTCTTCACCCTGTTCACTCTTCCTGATTACCAGACTTCTCTGCACCCACGACTCTTCAGCGATCGGCTACGAATCTGGATCCTGTTTCCCTCACGTCGCAATCTCCATCACTGTCTACCTTGCGTACTTTGCTGCCTAGTATCTCTTCTATCGGAGAATTTCGTGCCTGCTGCCTCAATGTAAATTCCCTTCGCCGGCGGCTGGATACCATCAAAAGCTTCCTCGACTCTCATTCCTCAGCCCTATAATCTCATCTGATGTCATGTCATTGTTGTCACTGAATCCTGGCTGTCTCCTGCAATTCCAAGCTCTATCCTGAATATACCAAAATACAATCTCCTGAGATGTGATCGCAATGAGCATGGCGGTGGAGTAGCAATCTATCATCATGATTCGGTAAAAGCCTCGGTCATTTCTACCTCTAACACTGTCTGGACTGGTCAACCTGGGAATATTGAGTATATCTTCTGCGCAATCCAACCTCCAAGCACCTCGCCGATATTCGTTGCTGCCATCTATCGACCACCTCATGCTCCTTTTCACGTGCCCATCCACTTTACTGAACTTCTGTCAACTGCCATGGATGGTTTCAGTCATAAGATGATTATGGGCGACTTCAACGCTGACCAGCTGTCTCAGCGAGCTGATGCTCTATATGTTCGCACTCTAATGAGTGATCTCTCACTGAAGTTGGTGAATCATGGCGTCACTCATACTACTCTTACCTCGTCAACATGGCTTGATCTCTGCTTCACTGATGAGTGTGACACAATCACTGACTGGTACACTTCTGAACGTCCCATGGCTGCGGGACATCATCTCATCTCAACATCGATAGCCGTTCGTGGATGTAATCCCCGTGCTACTACTATCTTGTCTCGCCAATTATCTCGTCTCCAAAAAGATAACGTGGTTGAGAACTTCCAGAGGACGCTCCATAACATAGATAGGCAGGCTGACACTAATGGTCAGGCTGTGGCTTTCACTAGCACCTTCCTGTCGCTAGTTGATGCTCATGCTCCCTTGTGCCAGATGCAAGTGAACTCTACCAAGACTGCCGCCTGGCTCACTGTTGACCTGCGGCTGTCCGACCAACATGTGACACACTTGTACAGACGTTTCAAACGCAGGCGTACTCATCAGCGGCTGCTTGAATTTCGTCTGGTCCGAAGCCTTCATCAGTCAAAACTCATGGAGGCGCGCATCAATTATTATCACTCTCGAATGTCTGGGTTATCGGGTGCGGCTTTATGGAGAGAGTTACGCAATCTTGCATTGACAGCTGGCTCGAGCACTAGCCCTATAATCTCATCTGATGTCTTGAATGCGCATTTTGCTACTGTCTCAACGGTATTACCTGAGGATCAGCCCGAGCTTATATTGGACCGTTCTTGTGAATCCTCCAGACCCTCTTTCTCCTTCTCGCAGGTGAGTTGGCTCAGCATTCAGACAGCCATCTCCTCTATCAAATCCAATGCAGTTGGTGCTGACGGCATATCCACAAAGATGGTCATGAATTTATTGCCGGCCTTGGCTGACAGTCTTCTCACTCTCATGAATCAGTCCTTTGAGGATTGTGTTTTCCCATCTATTTGGAGGCAAGCCATCATCGTTCCAGTGTGCAAAGTGGCCTCACCAAGATCTCCAGCAGATTATCGGCCGAATGCCCTTCTTCCTTTCCTTGCGAAAGTACAGGAACGACTGGCCTTCAATCAGCTATCTAGATATCTTCAAGCTCACAACATGCTTGATCCTCGTCAATGTGGATTCAGGGTGGGTCACATCACGCAGACAGCTTTACTTAGATTGGTGAATGATGCGAGACGGAGCGTTGATGATCGTAAAGTGACAGTCCTAGTCCTCTTTGACTTCTCCAATGCATTTGACACAGTCTCGCGTCCGCTGCTCCTAGCTAAGTTGGCTAGTATTGGTCTTTCAGCTAGCGCTATGGCATGGTTTCGTTCATACCTTGGTTGGTCGCTCCCAGGCTGTCAAAGATGAGAATGGACTCTCCACGTTCCTGAGTACCAATGTTGGGGTGCCTCAAGGATCTATCCTCGGTCCTCTCCTATTTTCTGTCTTCATCAATGACAGACAAATGAAATTCATCTTTTAGTCGTCCTTCAACGCTGACATCGCCCGGGTTCAGGTGTGGGCAGCTGCAAATCGTCTTCAGCTGAATGTCAACAAGACCAAGGCAATCATCCTGGGTGCTAGACGCTTCATCAATGCCATCGATGTCGACGTCATGCTGCCTCTTGGTACTGATGGCGCTGCCATCGAGCTTGTGTGCTGCGTTAGAAACCTCGGGGTTTTCATCGACAGCAAATTAACGTTCAGTGCTTACATCCAACACGTTGCCTCCAAAATCAACTACGCTTTCTATCAGCTCTACAGCTTACGGCACTACACTGATGTCCCCTTGAGAAAGCTGTTGGTTAACGCCCTCATTTTCCCTCACATCTTCTACTGCCTGGCAGTACTCCAGGGCATGGGCTCAGTACTTGATCTCCTACTACAACGGATGATAAACCGCGCTGTGCGGTTCGTGACAGGACTGCCTCGTGATGCTCCTATCTCGGCGGTGAGACGGAGTCTGGGATGGCTCACAATTTCTGGGTACCGCACAGCCACTATTGCCTCCATCATGTACCAGGTCCAGAATTCTTCTAGTCCTTCCTACCTTACAGAACTCTTCGCCTCTTACACATCCAGCAGGCCCCTCCGTCAGGTGCTAGCGCAACAGGCGTTGGTTGTTCCGAATTATCGCACCGACACATATCGAGCTGCTCTGGCCGTAGCCGCCCCAGAGGTCTGGAATAGTATCCCTGTGCTTATCAGGGAGCAACCTTCGTCTACTGCCTTCAAGCTCCAGTTGCGACGCTGGTTACTGGATCAAGAAGGGCCGGGTTGAATCTTCTGCTCAAAATCCAGTGCAGCTTCAGCTTAGCTTAATCTCTTATATTTCAATATCGAAATTTTCTACCTCTGTCCAATTTATGTTACACCATGCCAACTTATCGCATATCTATATGAATTCATGATTATGTTTACCTCTTAGCTATAGATTCCCCGCACTGAAATCAGTTCAATTGTACTCACATTATTATTTTGGCCTCTGCTGTTATTGCTGTTCTCTCTTGTCTTTTTGTATAATACTCTCAACCTGTCTTAATGCTCTGTAAATCTTTGTTTAAATTCCTAAACAATAAACATCATATCTATCTATCTATCTATTTATCTATCCTGCCAACTGGAACGACGCTGCTCGGACTGATTTTTGTTACTTGTACCAATCTATCACCCAAAAATCAAGCCTTTTCTAGTGACATACCGCACATAAATAACTGAATAGAATCTGAAATAACTTTAGTTATAATACAAGTGTTTTTAGTGCCAATGTTTAATGGAGAGAATCAAGTGAAAAAAGTTATTATTTGAAGAGATTTATAGAATTATTGGCATGCAAAGTAATGGTTGAAACGAAGTGAAGCATTCTGTTAATGGAGAGCAGCTGATGATTTTTGCAGCCATGGTAACGATTGTCCAACAATTTTCTTCAAGATTAGATGATACCTATCGAATCTCATTCTAAACATTTTCGTACATCGTATAGTCTCTAAAAACTTATTCCAATTTGAAATTAACGATGAAAAAGAAAATTTGCTTCCTGTTACACGAGGGGTTAATCATTTATGAAATCTGGTGTGCAGATGGGATTAAAATCTTATGAAATCCTATGAAATCTTGAAATCCCGTGAAATTCTGTGAAATTCCATGAAATCTCGTGAAATTTCATGAAATCCCATGGAATTTTCAGCAGAAATTCATGAATGCCGTAAAATCTTTCAAAATACTATTCCGAATTCATAAAGATTGGGTGAAGTGGGGGTAACTCAACGCAAAAATTTGGTGATTTTGTCACCAAATCTGATAATTTGAGAGGGCGAAATTCTCCGCTGGTCTGCCGGTAACAAATCAAGTGATTTCAAAATTTTGATTAGTGACTGCTAGACAAAATGAAATGAGGATAAAATTTTCATGAGAGTGGAACCTGACAAAGGGACGATTGAATTTCACGGGAGTCAAACGGCGCAAGGGTCATACGGGGATGATCAAATCCCATGAGGGTCAAACATCACGAGGGTCGCAAGGGGATGGCAAAATTTTACGGAAGTGAAACGTCGCAATGGTCGCAAGGGCATGATCAAATTTCCCAAGAGTCAAACGACGCAAGAGTCACAAGAGAATGGTGAAATTTTCACGAGGATCCCAAGGGGGTGGTCAAATTTTACGCGGGTCAAATGTCACGAGGCTTTGCCACAATGGTCACATGGGGACGATCAAATTTCGAATAATTAATTCTGAGATGGTTCCATTTGATTTTCAAGGTTTGTTTAAGCGTCGTATTCCATCGTGACTTTCGTGACCCTCGCGATGTTTGACCCCGTGAAATTGAACCATCCCCTTGTGACCCTCATGTCATTTGACTGTCGTGGATTTAATCGTCCGGTGGTGATCCTCACGACGTTTGACTCTCATGAAATTTGGACGACTCCTTGTGACCGTCGTGGAGTTTGACTCTCGTGAAATTTGATCATCCTCTTGAGACTGTTTTGTTCCTTCCGATTATGTGATGAGCCGATCTCCCCAGTAGGAACACAGAATATAAATGTAAGAATCGTGATTTGAGATTTTATGAAATTCATTCGAAGTGTTTGAAATCCTCGGAAATCATATGAATTTCCTTGAAGTCTCTCGAAATATTTTGAAGTCCCTTGAAGACCCCTGAAATTTTTGAAATTTCGAAATCTTGAAATCTAGTGTACACGTTTATTCGGAGTGATTAGCCCTTCGCTGTTACATTAATTCTATTGGTCTTACTGATTGTGTCATTGCGATCGTTGATCGAGGTAATCATAATGAGCGAGTAGGTATTGGTAGTGAAAATGCTAAGGGGGCTATGTTATAAGCAATCACTTGGCATGTGATTCGAGTCACGACAAATCATGCCAAGTGGGTTGACTCAGAATTTTCATCGACTTGATTTTGTTATTTTCATAATCTTCATCATCTATTCGTATTCCTGAGTTTCAACTTCCAGTTGTCAGTACTTAGCAGTAGTTTTTGGTGGATTTCACAACTTTTTATGAATGGAAAAGCACCCGTTCTTGGCGATAGTTTTTTACAAAAAATTTTTTTTTGTGGTTTTGTTGAGGATCGATATGATACGCACGACGTGATGTCAAATCTCATGCTCCTTTTCGTCGAGAGTCGAGATTCGAATGGTGGCGAATAGAACCCCTTGTACGCAGCGAAGCTACGGAGAAATATCTGATAATTTTGAAGGTCCGGGATATTACAACTAATAATTCTCCAAGAGCCTGTCAATTGTTCTCCCTTATTCTGACGGATAATATGGAGAAAAGTGTCACCTAACGCCGAATACTTTTCGGCCGAAATCACAGTTGAAGATTATTACCTATAATCTTCAACTATTGACACTTCGAAACTACTTGGTAGTCCCCGATACGTTCATTCCAAACAAATAAAGGAGCTATGTTTTTCAATAAATCACGAGCGCGAAACACGAGTGATTTTGCCTGAAAAACTTAACGACTCAAATATTAACTAATACAGGTTAACTGATGACTTTTGTCATTGATTTGCCGGAGAGTTCCCTTTCTATTGGGGCTTTTGTAGTTGCTAAGCAACA
Source organism: Diachasma alloeum (assembly GCF_001412515.2). Classification (NCBI taxonomy): domain Eukaryota; kingdom Metazoa; phylum Arthropoda; class Insecta; order Hymenoptera; family Braconidae; genus Diachasma; species Diachasma alloeum. Next base: position 153,988 of record NW_021680551.1, read on the forward strand.
AGAATTGAAAAAATTGAAAAAAAGAAGGCATCGATCGATAGGAATTGAAAAAACATTCGAGGGTTTGTTCTATCGAGAAAATATGAAGGATGGAAAATAAAAAAATTACAATGTTTCGAACAAATTTTACTGCACTTTAGGGATGGATGGACTCTTGGGGAGAGCTGGTGTGGCATTTGGGGGATTATTTGAGAGGAGTCGTAAATAATGGTCTGTTTTTTCGGGATTTTTTTGAGACCATTATCGAGAAGTTTAGCCAGGTGATTTTCTAGGACATTATCCAGGAGTTTTTCCAGGTGATTCTGCAGGACATTACCCAGGTGATTCTCCAAGACATTATCCAGGAATTTTTCCAGGTGATTCTCCAGGACATTGCCCAGGAGTTCCATGAGGATTTTTTCAAGAACATTAGCCAGGAGTTTTTCCACATGATTCTCCAGGAGTTTTTCCACGTGATCCTCCAGGACATTACCCAAGAGTCCCATCAGGATTTTTTCAAGGACATTATCCAGGAGTTTTTCCAGGTGATTCTCCAGGACATTACCCAGAAGTCCTATCAGGATTTTTCCAAGTACATTATCCAGGAGTTTTGCCAAGTACTCCTCCAGGATATCACCAAGGAGTCCTATCAGCATTTCTTCAAGGACATTGTCCAGGAGTTTTCCTAAGTACTTCTTCAGTACATCACCGGGGAGTTCCATCAGCATTTTTTCAAGAAGGACCAGGAGTTTCCCCAGGGTCTTTTCCGGGATATTTCCAAGAACATTTTCCAAGAGTTCTACCAGATGCTCCCATAAGACATCCAGCAGTCCCATTAACTTTGAAAGACTCCTGATGGTACTCCTAGGAAATGTCCTGGAGAATCACCTGGAAAAACTCCTGGATAATGTCCTTGGAAAACTCCTGACGGGACTCCTGAGAAATGTCCTGGACAATCACCTAGAAAAACTCGTGGATAATGTCCTTGAAAAAATCCTGATGGAACTCCTGGGTAATGTCCTTGGAAAACTCCTGACGGGACTCCTGGGAAATGTCCTGGAGAATCACCTGAAAAAACTTCTGGATAATGTCCTTGGAAAACTCCTGACGGGACTCCTGGGAAATGTCCAGGAGAATGACCTGGAAAGACTCCTGGATAATATCCTTGAAAAAATCCTGATGGTACTCCTGGGTCATGTCCTGGGGAATCACCTAGAAAAACTCCAGGATGATGTCCTTAAAAAAATCCCGATGGTACTCCTGAGTAATATCCTGGAGAATCACCGGGAAATACTCCAGGATAATGTCCTGGAGAATGACCTGGCGAAACTTCTGGATAATATCCTCAAAAAAATCCCAAAAAACACCATTATTTACACCATTATTTACACCGAATTTATTGAATGCAGTGTCGTGCTCCTGGAAATCAAAAACATCTTTTCTCTGTGTCACTCTTATTAAACTCCGAAGTATCGTGACTGTCGCTGGTTATGACTGGCCTTGATGGACTTTGATAATCGATTCCAGAAAATTTCACGTCCAAGAGTGAAAAAAATTTCAAGAGTCCATGACATTATAATCTGGAGTTCAACCATTTAAGAGCATTCTGGCTATCTCTTGGGATTCCTAAAAATATTTTGATTTCATAGATCTCAACAATATTCAGCAATCTAAAAAGATATCTCTGTCGTGAATTGGTAAATTAGGATAAGTGCAGGTTTTTATAAGGTATTTTTGAAAGTCGAATCGCTTCCCAACTATTGTTAGAAAGCCATTGAGCCAAAAATACCCATTTTAGAAAAAAAAATGCACTTATCAAAGGTTGCTAATTCAGGACAGATCTGGAAGGATTCCATATCTCTTTGATATTCACTGGAGATTTTGTGAATGATAACTCCATCAGGATACCAATAAACTCAGTTTTCTTAGAAGAGTAAAGAAAGAATTTTCAGTTTTATTTTTTAACTTCTAGATACAGCTATTGAAACAATCCTTTGTCACTCGTCGTAACCCATCTCCAATTGACGATCAAGGGCGAATGAAGGGAAATTCCTCCTCAGCCTCGAGAGATGAAAGGGGTTTGAATTTATGTATCGACGCACTGAGAATCTGCCGTAAAGACACCTGGGAAATGACAAATAATATCCGTGATACTCACAAAGTCATGCAGAGAAGCTTCGCCATTCTACGTGATAATATAAAACAATTAAATAGTAATAAGAAGTTTTTCAAGAAAATATATAAAATATGGTTTTTTCATGCATTCATTATGGAAATAATTCAAGGTACACCGATTCAGGATGTTCGCGATGGCATGAAACGATTTGGCATGCCCCCTCAAATTGGATTTCGCCGTCTGAACGCAAAAAGTGTAAGTTGATTCGTTAATTAAAATCATTCCATTGTATTTCCGCTACAGTTAATTCAACAATGACGATACTGTTCAAACCACAGAACTGAAATCGTCTATTACAATTCAAGTAAAAAAATTATTATTCTCTTCACACTGTCCGTAAAACGTCGTTTTACGAATACTTCGTGTCCGTCAAACCCAGTTTACGAACATTGCGAATAAAAATAACGTTCGGCACAGGACCGAAACACATTTTCTGACTCCTGCGACGCATTCCTCGACTTCGCCTCTCCCTGCGCCCCTCACCCTCGTCAGAAAAGTTTTTTAGGCTCTATGACGAAAATAACTATTTCCTCACGTTGTCTGTAAACGGTGGTTCATGGACACGAAGTGTCCGTAAAACAAATAGTAGATACATTTCTATGTCGAAAGGTTCATCAACTATAAATCATATCACAAGGAATGATGATACTATGCTGAGAAAAATAATTAATTCCTGCCAATTAAATGCGTTTCAAACGAACAACTGCGCAAAAATTCCACACACAATATCATTATAAATTATTGTGTCAATAAATTTCGAAGGGGAGCAAGTAATTTTATTGCTAGTATAGTAAAGCCACATTAGACGTTGAAATGATTCCTATTGATATGTTTAAAAATACCAAGGGCTGGGGGTAGTTGATGTGTTCTTAGAAAATTCGTATCCTAGGACTGAATAAAAAGTAGTCTTATTTATCTTTGGGTTCATTCACCTCTATAATTGAGGGGCTATTCACATCCGAATTGACGGACGCCATGATGATGATATACAATCGAATACACGTGATTGCAGCCCTGATTGCACTGATCGGTGATCACCGTGATTAGCACTGGAAAACAAAATAATTGCATAGATTGCAGCTAGCGATTACAGAATCTTTTGATTGAAATCATGAACCATCATTTTTTTTACATTCAACAAAGATCATGCAGTGGTCAAGAAAGGTCAAATGCCAAAAATGAGGAATTTTCTGTTGGGGAATGTGGTCTTGCGAGGGTCATACGTTGCAAGGATCACACCTAGCAACGGTCATTCCTCATGAATCGGGAAGGTCATTTATTGCAAGGGTCATACCCCGCCAGAGACGAATGTCATAAGGGTCAAACCGCTGAAAGGTCAAAAGTCACAAGGGTCATCTCCATTATCGGAAAGCTCTCTTATCGGACCTAATTGAAATTTCCACAATTTCGTTTATGGCTTTAAAAAACGACGATTCTAAGGAGGAATCATTTCATCCCATTCGTATCTTAACTTTTTCAAACCATCACACTGAGTGTTTCCTTCCGAACAAAATATTTATAATTTCCATGGTTTCCTGTCTAAATATCAATTCGTCTATACACCACTGATGATGTTTACAATCGCTTTCTCCCAATGAAGATGATTCTTGTGACGTTTGATTCACGTGAAATTCATCCCTTGAGAGATATAACCCTCGCGTGTTGATGACTTTTGCGAGGTATGATCCTTGCGACGCGCTTATAACCCTCGCGCGCGATGATCCTTGCGTTGTTACACCTTCACGAGGCATGGCCATTCGAAGGTGTGTAACTAATCAGATGAGAAACTATTTCCAGCAATTATCTTTAGTCAGTTGTAATTGATTATATGGAGGAATGTTTGATATGAATGCTTGACCATTATGCCCGAGTCTTTCACTGACTCAACTCTCATGCTGGACACTTACACTTGACCCTCGACTCTTAAGGTATTTTCACCATAGTAATGACCCCACTAAGAATGTGGGCTGATACGAATCACGACTCTAAATAATAAAAAATGCGCATGTGGCTGAAAAGATTGAAAATAATAATTACATTAATTAGGGATGATAACAGGGAAGGTACTATTGTACAATAACTTCCCTGATGACTTCACTGTGATTACAATTTGTTGAGGGTCCGATTCCACTCGGAGTGACACCATGATTACGATTGTGAATAGCCCCTCGCGTATAATCCTATTGTATGTATTTGACGGCATGTATGTCACAAATATTCAATCATTCATCAACCTGCCACAGAATGCAATCATCCATTTGGGCCAGGGGAAATGGTTGCTCAAAAAACAATACATTGATGCCAAGAGATACGCCAAAACAGGATCTCAGTTCGTCAAAAATCTGGCTCTAGCTGTCTTTGGAGACGAGCTGAGATTGAAGAGTGTAACAGGCAAGAAGGGTCCACGTGCACTCGAAAGCAAACCAGCCCTTCCATCAAACGCAGTCAGGGCTATAAGAGGTATTGTATAGCGCTTTCTCCAAGGAATCACCTTGAATTTCTATCGGAATTCTATAAAAATCCTATCGGAATTCCATTAGAATTCTAGTGGAAAACTTTGCTGTTTTTTTGCGCCGTTCCCGCGCATGATTTTTTGAAATTTCAATCTTTTGGGTTTTATTATGAAAAACAAATCAAAATATAGCGAAAAACAGCGGAAAATTTACGCTGAAGAATTCCTGTAGAGTAATCAAAATCTATTGACTTGTCTGTTAAATATCTTCTCTAGAAATGGCCACAAAAACAAATAGAATTTTCGAAAGAATTTCTGATAGAACTGATAGAACTGTGTCTGTGCGCTCTCTTCGAGGGGTTTCTCCCTAAAGTCATTCTCGCCTCCTGTGCCGCCTTCGTTGTCACCTCCACCAGTGTCGTCCATCTGTCCTCTAGCCCTTCCCTTAACTCACCTCTGTTCACCCACTCTCCTCTCCACTTTTCCTTAAATTCCTCTTCCCGATCTTCTTTCCATTTCAACCTCACTTTATTGTTGCTGCTTCCCTTATCTTTTGCTTCTTCTCTGCTCCATTTCACTCTGCAAACGATCGGTAGGTGGTCTGATCCTTCCTGATCCGTCACCTCCATCTCCCTGAACCTCTCGGCGGCCTCTTCCCCCTCCATTTGAACTATTATATAGTCTAGTACACTCCTCAATCCTGCTCCTTCCCCTATAAATGTAATTTTCCCTTCCTGATCTCCCTTAGCTCTCCCGTTCTGGATTAGCAGTGCTCTTTCCTCACACCACTCTATCAGCCTTTTCCCCTCGTTTCTAACAGTTTTATCCTGTGAGTTTCTCTCCATTATCCGCGACTCTTAATAATCGCCCGTAATGATCAGCCTTTCCTCCGAGCCCAGATCTCCACTAGTTCGTCCATTTTCCTCAAGGCCCCCTTCAAGTTCTTCCTGTCGTTGATATAAGTGCTCACCACGTTGTATCCTATGCGGTCTTCTTCTCTTTGATTTTCAGCGTAAGGCCATATTCCCATTCCTCCACTGTCCAGTCTGCTTCCAACGACCTCCTGACTCCTATTAAATGTCCTCCACTTGCCTTTCCTCTTTTACTCACTCTCTTTGCTTCTTCCCCGACCATTGGAATTGCTTATTTACCTTCTCCATCATCTTTCCCAGAGCTGTTTTCTCCAGATGAGTTTCTTGGAACATCACAATATCCATTTTTTTCCATTTTTCTTCATTCTTTCCAATGTTTGATACATTTTCTATATTCCAGTGCATTATCCATAGTACCTTGCCCTCCTCCCTCTCCACATTACCTGCCTCCTGTCTAAAAGGGCCCTCCGCTTTCACTCCTCTCCGTACTGTCCTTCAGCTTCGTTTCTCCCTTCCTTTCATCCCATTCCAACCAAGTCCCGTCCACACTGAAACAGTTGTAGCCTGTGTTGACCTGCCTGCCTTTCTTCCTCCAGTTTCTTGCCTCTTTCCCTATCCACTCTTATATCTCTTTCTGTCTGTCTGTGACGTCGTCCTGCAGGAACACTCCCCATCCTCGCTCTCTCAGTTTTGCCCTCTCCTTCATTATTTCCTTTTTGTCCTTCAGCTCTTCAGTCCTGGCCAGCCAGCCTCCGTTGCCCCTTCTATCCAACTAGTCTATCCTTACCTTCACGTCCAGCTCATTCAGAATCCATTCCTCTAATTCCTCCTTTCTCTATAATAGAGTACTAAATAATAGAGTTAATTCTTAAATTATGAAGTTCTTCCTCCTTGCTCGTCTCACCTCTTGCTCAGCCTGCCATTCCGCCTCCTCCAGTCCCCGTGGTGGTGGATTATAGAATTTTGTTGCCTCCTCCCCTTTTCTGATCTCCGCGTCCCAGTCCTCCTCTATCGAGATATTGCGATCTCCTCCATTTTGGCTGTCAACCGGTCCCTTCTCTCCATACTCCTTATCCTCGTCTCCCTTCTCCCAGAATCCAACATCGTCCGATGTTTTATTGTCCTCCTTTCCTTTTCCCGTGCCTTCCTCTTCTGGGTCCTTTGCTCTTGTTCTCCATTTTGTCGCTATTTCCTTCCATTCCTTTACTCTTTTGGCCAGCACTACCGCTTCCTCCTCCGCCTCTCTCAATCTTTCTTGTACTTCTCTGAGTTGGTCGTCTTCCCAGTGCTTTGTCCTCTCTTCTTCCTCCCTTCTTTTTTCACATTCCCCGCAATTGCCATTTCCCATCGCTTTCCTTACCTCTGTCCTGATCAGGAACTCCATATCATCCATTCTGGCTTCCCATTCCTCTTTCTGCCTCCTATCCCAATCCGCCATCCATTTCTCGAGTCTTTCGCAATTGGTAAAGCCTAACTCATCCTCCTCCTCCAGCGTCGATTCCCCTTTGCCGTCATTGTTATCTCCAGCCTCCCCCCTTCTGTTCTCCTCTCCTTCCCTCTCTAGGGCTAGTGATCCCTGTGTTGAGCTCCTCCCAGGCTCTAGCCGCTGTTGTCCTCCCTCTGCTTTATGCCCTGATGTTCTCTGTACACAACTTGGTGACCTGTCCCTATTCTCCTCTTCTTCTACCACCTCATTCTTGTCGTCATTTCCGCTTGCCTCTGCCCCTGCCCTATCCTCCGCTCCCTCTTTCTCACTGCCTTCGCCCTCTCTCTGCCTCCTCCGCGTCGTGGGTGTTTCTCTTATCCCTACTTCCTCGCTGTTTTTGTCTTTCGCCTTTCCGTCGGGTGTCCTCTGAAGGTCTTTTGTAGCCTCTTTCTCCATGTTCACGTTGCTGCCCTCGCTTCCCTCCTTTCGTTCCTCTCCCTTCCGCATACTGTTGCCATCTCCTTCATCTCTTCTCTCAAGTCTGAGTCCTTCTGTCCTTTCCCACTGTCACCGATCTCTTCCGCCTCTTCTCTCGGGACTGCCTCCTTCTGTCCTTTCCCACTAACAGTTTCCCTCTCCCAGAAGTCCTCCAGTTTCTTCACTGCTGACCTCGTTCTGTTTTTCGCTCCTGAAACCTCCCTCTACCTCTTCTTTATCGACCGATGCCTTCTTCCTGCCTCTTCTCTTCACTGTAGATGTCTCCATCGCCTTTTCTCGTTTCCCTTTCCGTCCGTTCCTCCTTTCTTGGCGTCGTCAGATCCGATCAATTAGCCCCTCATGTACAGATATTCCAAATTTTTATTTTTTTCCTCATTGAAGTTGTTTTGAAGACAATTACGAGCTAATAAAAAACAATTGCAAGTTGGTACTTTTTTAAAAATAAATGTTTGAAAAATCACCCCGGAAAAAAAAACGCATTATCCCCCCATATTTCATTATTTCCAAAAAGTTTTATCATCAATCGGTAGCAAATTGTTTGAAGATTTTCTGCGAGTTAAGAACAAATCGTCAATGCACTCCTATTATTGTGTAAATTAACAATTCCAATTTCAACTGAAAACCAGAGTTGATGACCAGAGTTTGCAGCAGAGATGTCAGACAAGATATGAATGTTTTTTTTGGCTCAAATGAAAGAGCGGGTCGAGAAATGGCGTGCAGAAGTCTTTAAAGATGACAAATCTCTCTAAAGATGATGTCTGTTTTCAATTGAAAAGCGCAATTGTGACAACATTGTCCAGTGGGGTCTAGGAGTCTCCCCTGGTTCAAAACCATCTTTAGAGGCCCTAGCACGCCATTTCTCGACCCGCTCTTTCATTTGAGCCCAAAAAAACATTCATATCTTGTCTGACATCGCTGCTACAAACTCGGGTCTACAACTCGGGCCTTCAATTGAAAGCCCGAGTTGTAGACCCGAGTTTGTAGCAAAGATGTCAGACAAGATATGAATGTTTTTTTGGGCTCAAACGAAAGAGCGGGTCGAGAAATGGCGTGCTAGGACCTCTAAAGATGGTTTTGAACCAGGGGAGACTCCTAGACCCCAATGTTCTATACATACTCCTAGACCCCATTGTCCTCCTAGACAATGATGTCACAACTCTGCTTTTCAATTGAAAACAGATATCATCTTTAGAGACATTTGTCATGTTTAGAGGCTCTAGCACGTCATTTCTCGACCCGCTCTTTCATTTGAGCCCAAAAAAACATTCATATTTTGTCTGACATGTCAAAAGCAAGGGACATGTCAGACAAAATACGAATGTTTTTTTGGGCTCAAATGAAGAGCGGGTCGAGAAATGGGGTGCTAGGGCCTCTAAAGATGGTTTTGAACCAGGGGAGACTCCTAGACCCCACTGGACAATGTTGTCACAATTGCGCTTTTCAATTGAAAACAGACATCATCTTTAGAGACATTTGTCATCTTTAAAGACTTCTGCATGCCATTTTTTGAGCCGCTCTTTCATTTGAGCCAAAAAAAAACATTCATATCTTGTCTGACATTTCTGTTAAAAACTCTGGTCATCAACTCTGGTTTTCAGTTGAAATTAGAATTGGTAATTTACACAATAATAGGATTGCATTGACGATTTTTTCTTAACTCGCAAAAATCTTCAAACAATTTGCTATCGATTGGTGATAACATTTTTTGGAAATAATGAAACAGAGGGGATAACGCTTTTTTTTTCAGAGGTGGTTTTTCAAAAATTTATTTTAAAAAAAAGTACTAACTAGCAAATGTTTTTTATTAGCTCGCAATTTTCTTCAAAACTATTTCAATGAGGAAAAAAATAAAAATTTGGAATATCTATACATGAGGGGCTAATTGATCGGATCTGCGTCGTCCTCCCTCCTCGGTGGTTATGGCTCCCCCGTCCCTTTCTACCCCTCACCGCTGCACTTCCGGCACTTTCCTTAACATCCACTGTACGAGGCTACTTTTTTTCCTCCCTTATCTCTCCTACAGGCGCGTTATCAGCCAGTACTCCAACACCCACTCACTCTTTCCACTTTTCTCCTCCTTTTTATTACACTTTCAGCTGCTTTTTTAGGCCTTTTCGATCTAATTAGCCGTTAAAACGACAGAGCGTCCCAAACTGCGTCCGACCCGTGTCAGTCCCTCTCGCGGTCCCTCGAGGGGTTAATATTTAATAGTTATTTGTGTCACAAGGCCCGTCAGTGGCGGTTTGCGATGAGTGTGAAGTTAGCAGCACGAGGCGTCGGTAAGGTAGGG
>NW_021680551.1:163895-164116 GCF_001412515.2 Diachasma alloeum
GGGGGGGGGGGAAGAGCGGGGTCCAGGGCCAAATAAACAAAATTAAAAAGAGGCAAATGATAAATTATAAATTGTAAATTAACGGACCGAGCTAGAATAAAAAAATTAAGTAGAATGTGTCACAAGGTAAAATTCAACTATTTGTGCTGACGTACTTGCTGCGTCGTCACTGGTATTATTCACTTCACTAAAAATGTCTTGTGACTCCTCTTCGTCACTGT
>NW_021680551.1:164126-165356 GCF_001412515.2 Diachasma alloeum
CGGAATTTGTTACGATTTTCCTCGTGAATTTTGGGTTTTGGTGGCAAACTATAGTTCAGCCGCACGAGCTATAGTGTAAGAGGGACTCACTTCACATCTTACTTAACAGGCCATGGCCCGTAAATCGTGAAATCGGGGCTAGTTTTTACTTACCGGCCCATGGCCTGGTAAATCCCACTTACGGGTTCTAAAACACGCCACGAAAACGCCACTTAAGGGGCATGAATGACAAAACAGTAATTTGCATCACAAGGTCCACAAAGTATTTTCTGATGAATGTGGCTTTGTAGGCCGAGCCGAAGGCGAGGCCTATAATCACATTCGTCAGAAAATACTTTTGGACCGTATGATGAATGCAATTTTTCGTCAGAAGGCCCGTAAACCGCGATCAAACCGAGCGAAGCGAGGTTAGAATCGCGGTTTACCGGGTCTTCTCACGAAAATGGGTTTTTTCCTATGTTTCGTCCGCTCGTAGTGATCACTGAATAGTCAATGTTTTTTTTTCAGAGTTTTATGAATTTTACCTGATCAATGATCAAAAATGGACTGATCCCAAGAAAATCTCTAAGGAAATAGAGCGAGCGAAAACCTATATAAAGGAAAAAATCAAAGATATGAACGCTCCATCCAGATCCAAGAAGAGAGTCAATACTTGAGTAAACCCCGACGACATATTGAGTTATATCAAGATAACTTATAATTTCAGAGTTGATTATTATTATAAGTTGGTGTTAATAAAAAGAAACTCACCTACCTTCTGATCTATTATTTATCGAACTAGGGAAGATGCGCGCTTCGCGCGCGCTAGTTAGGCTGCATGGTTCTGATACTGAATTCGACACTAAAGAACTGATGCAAATATTTGTATCTGTTCTTCAATCTCGAATTCTTGAGTCAAATTCTTGATTGCATCGACTGATCGAAGTCACTTGACAACTGCACCAATAAGAAACTACATCAAAATTTCAATGTTCCCAGCGAATAGAACCAACGTAATGTCTATACACAGAAAAACATTCTTGATTCAAATCGAATATTAAGCCCTTAATCGAACCGATTAAGATTTAATTAAATCAAGCATCATACCAAGCAGATTTCATTAATTTGGATTGAGTATATCCAAATAAGTCATAGTGATTTTTTTTTAAATAGAAGTAGCAATTTTCGCCTAAAACTTTTATAAGTCTGCGAAAAATGGCTGAAATAAAGTGGTTAATCTCTCAATTTGGA
>NW_021680551.1:167191-174225 GCF_001412515.2 Diachasma alloeum
TTGAGTAAATCAGAAGTCAATTCCTGGGTAATTCAATCTATTTTCACATAAGTATGAAATATCTTCACAAATTCCAACTCAAACCGAGTGAATTTGGCCATTCAAAGGAAAAACATGGAGATTTTTAAAACGTGACATGCTAAAATCGCTACATTATCGCTTACAGTAATTAACCTAGGTGATGGGGTAGATAACATAGTATATGAATTTGAAGATCTCGATGAGACCTTCAAAGTGACATATGATAAATCCCCGTTGGCCAAGTCTAAGGCCTGGATAAATAGTAAAAACTATCATTTTTGAGATGTGACATAACGGAAAAAATGGAAACAATCTACAATAACTCGGTGAAAATTAGAGCAAATTACATTTATCACACATCGTTTTGAAGGGCATAAAATTACCTTTAAAATCATGTATGAATATTCCCGTCTAGTCTACTTAGAAGTACCAAAAAATCCATCCAAAATTAATTTTTCAAGTAAACCATAAAAATTCATTTTTTGCCTAACACTCTTGTAAGTCACTGAAAAATTGTCGAATTTGGATGAATCAGACATCAATTTGAAGCTTATTTAATAAACTTTCGAATGAGTATATCATGTGTATGCTACGTCGAAGAGGAAGCCGAGAATTGACGCAAAAACCAATGAGTAACCCTCGGTTACGGACACGGATTTTTCTATAGGGGATAATATTCGAATAAACTAATACACAGAAACTTTTTTTCAGCACAAACACACATTGTAGTGCATTACTAGATAGCAGGTGCCCTCAGTTGACATCAATACATATGCTTGATGAATATGGATGCATTAACGTCATAATAGCTTTTCCTTCTCAGTCTAAATTTATTGCATACCACTAGGATCATGTCCGCCCAATTGAATAATAATGAAGTAATCAGATTCATTCTGGAATCTCCATTAGAGATTCTCCATTTGGATGCCATCTGGTGAGTACATTGCACGCACACTTTCTTGTTGTTCTCTGCTTGAACTGCTTCTGCTGCCTATCCCTGCCCCCTGGGCGTCTTTGTTGCAGGATTGTTGCATGTGCTTTTTTGCAACCAACATTTGGAGTCATTAATTGTCTCCGTTGGTTGCTTTCCTGCTTTCTTTGCGGCATTTGCAGTTTCTTGTGGACACTCTAACCTGCACACAGTCCTGACATCAATCGGACATCTCTCTCATATCTATCTACTGCTGCGGCCCTGGTGAGTACAACGGGTACCATTGCTGCCATCAATTGGTTATCCTTCTCATATCCTGCTCGTGCTGCCGCCCCGGCGTGGCACGCGTGCTAACCATCTAGAGGGAAGAGTCTAGCCTCATCAGCTGCCACAGGTATCTACGTTACCGACTGCTCTTCAACTTGGCGCCAATATTTTGAATTTTCCACGGCACTAAATTTCGAAACATCTGACTTGGCGCCAAAGTTTGAATCCTGTCAGACTCCAACCTCTGTATACGTCCACCAGCGCTTACTTTTGAACCTGATTCTTCTATTGTGTGCCATTATTTTCTGCGGCCGTTCAAATGGGGGATGGTGAAAAAGCACCTTGCAGTAAATATGGAAGTTCTGGTGGCTCAAGGATCGTTCACTGTAAAGAATGTGACAATCATTTTCACCGTCTTTGCATGAAAACGCAAATCTTTCTCAATGACAACGGGGCAAAAATTCGCATGTGTCAGCCATGTTATAGCAGTAAAGGGATATCATCTCCTGCTCCGAGCATGCGCACACGCCACAACTCAGCGAGCTCTACTAGCTCAGCCTCGTCTTTGCGCTCGGGAAATGTGAGTCCATCCCCTTTCGCTCTATTTCCTTCTCCAGCACTGCAGCCTAAACTTCCTGTACCTCCTCAAGCTGGGTCATCACTTCTGAATGATACAGCTTTTGTTGAGTTGATGGAGTCCGTGCGTGTTATCACAGCGCGTACGGCGAATCTTGATTCAGTACAGTCTGAACTCGCTGATGTCAAGGCCAAGCTCTCAGTCATGGATCAGTTTCCAGACGTCGTCAAGCGTGTTGATAATGTTGAAGCTGTTGTTACGGAGCATAGTCAGGAAATTCGCAACTTGAAGCAGTCTCTTGCCGATCTCGCCAGCAAAGTGAGTGTTACTCCTGCAGTACCAGTTGCCTCAACCTCAACGTCTGACGCCACTACTCTGCAACGTGTTGTTGCCGCTGTCAATGCCAGCTCTGCCAGTATCTAACGCTTCTCCGGTCATCTGCAAACATCCACCGAACTCATACTTTCGGGATTTCCAGAAAATGAGGCTCTCACTGATCCGCTTCCGTTGGCTCTGGCAGTACTGCACACATTGAAGCATGATCTGGATCCTTCTTCCATCTCTAATGCTCGATTCATGAGGAAACCAGCGCCACGTTCTCACTCGAATTCTCCTGCTGACGATACTCTGAATGATCGCGCTGGCCCTCGTCGCTCTCGAGTGTCAGTTGGCCTGAAATTATCCTCACCTGAACTACTGCATGCAGTCATTGATGCCAAAAGATCTAGAGGGAAACTGATGTTCTCTAGTGTTACCAGATCCTCTCTCACGGCTTCAACTCCTGCCAGTGAAAATGGTGCTGATTTCCCTGTCAACATTAATGAGCTTATTCTATCCCGGACCTTCAAACTTCTGGGTAAAGCCAGATCTGTGCTGAAGCTATCTGGTTTCAAGTATATCTGGGCTAAAAATGAGGTGGTCTATGCAAAACTGAAGGAAGGCGATCTAGTGTACACCATCAACTCCCAGGCTGACATTGACAGAATCGCCAGTCTCCACGCTACTCAATCCTGATTGCTTGTCCCCCCAGTTTCCAGCACTCCACTTCAATTGGCCTACAACTCGAATCCTCATAACTTGACCCGTACCTCTTCACCACGAGCTTCCAGTGAATTCCATGCCTGCTGTCTGAATGTCAACTCACTACGCCGTCGTCTAGATACCTGCAAATGCTTTCTCACCTCGAGTCCTCTCATCTACCATGTCATCGTGGTCACTGAATCCTGGCTGTCAGCATCGATTCCTAGCTCAATTCTCAATATTCCAGGCTACATCCTCCTCAGACGAGGCCGTAACGAGCATGGTAGTGATGTCGCCATGTATCGCCATGACTCAGTGACCGCTTCGATCATCTCTGCTTCCGTTACTGTCTGGTCAGGGCAACCTGGACATACTGAGTATCTTTTTTGCGATGTTCAGCTGCCTGGTTCGTCACCTATCTTCGTTGCTGCCATCTACAGACCTCCTCATGCTCCCTTTCACGTGCCTTCTAACTTCACGGAACTTTTGTCGAATGCCGTGGACGGCTACAATCACAAGGTGATCATGGGGGATTTCAACGCAGATCAGTTATCAGATAGTGCTGATGCGCTGTACGTGCGCTCATTGATGAGTGATCTCTCGCTGAAACTGGTGAATCACGGGGTTACTCACACTACTCTCACTTCTTCTACCTGGCTTGACCTCTGCCTCATTGATGAGTGTGATTCTGTGACTGGTTGGTTCACCTCTGAGTATCCGATGGCTGCGGGTCATCACCTGATCTCCGCTATCGATTGGTGCATGCAGGCCTCGTCCCTCGACCATCCTGACTCGTCAGCTAAGTCGACTACAACGAACTGATGTCGAGAGTTTCGAGAGAACTCTTCGGTGCTGTTGTGATGGTGAACCTGATGCAAATAACTCAGCTGAAAAGTTCACCCATGCTTTTTTGGCGCAACTGGATGAGCATGATCCGCTACGTGAGTTGGTGGTGAACTCCTCTGTCTGCCCCGTGGCTGACAGATGAATTGCGGCTGTCTGATCGACATGTACAACACCTGTACAGGCGGTTTAGGAGAAGGCGTACTCAAGAACGGCTCCTGGAATTCCGCTTGGCTAGAAGTCTCCATCAATCAAAGCTCTTAGAGGCCCGAGTCAAGTATTACCACTCTCGTCTATCAGGACTGACTGGTGCTGCTCTGTGGAGAGAACTACGTAATCTTGCGATGACCACTGGTTCCAGTTCGAGCTCTGTTGTGCCTTCCGAGGTCCTCAATGCTCATTTTGCTGCTGTCTCCACCGTTGCTCCTGCCTGCCAATCTCACCAAGTGCTTGATGACCATTCTCACTCGCCGCCTACATCTGAGCTGTTTAATTTCTCGCAGGTGAGCTGGTCTGAAATCGAGGCTGCAATTTCTTCGATCAACTCGAACGCTGTCGGAACTGATGGGATCTCGAAGAAGATGGTTCTCAACACTCTTCCTGCCTTGGCGAACACTCTTCTGACGCTCGTGAACAAGTCTTTTGTTGACGGTATCTTCCCTGACATCTGGAAGCAGGCTCTCATTGTCCCTGTGTGCAAGGTGAGCTCGCCTAAGTCGCCGTCTGATTACCGGCCTATTGCGCTCCTCCCTTTCCTTGCGAAAGTTCTGGAGCGTTTGGCCTCTAAACAGCTCACCTTGTATCTGCATAGGCGCAACTTGCTCGACCCCTGGCAGTGTGGCTTCAGATCTGGACACAGCACGCAGACGGCCCTTCTTCGACTCATCAATGACGTGCGGCGTAATATTGATGATCGCAGAATCACTGTCCTGGTGCTGTTCGACTTCTCTAAGGCCTTCGATACTGTTTCCCATCCTCTTCTCTTGAGTAAGCTGGCTGCCCTAGGCCTGTCGATGAGCGCGGTGAAGTGGGTACGATCGTATCTCACTGAGCGCTCCCAGGCGGTTAAAGGCACTGATGGACTGTCTCCGTTTCTGAGGACCAATGCAGGGGTACTTCAAGGATCCATCCTTGGCCCTCTGCTTTTCTCCCTCTTCATTAACGACATTGGTGCCTGCCTTCGGGAGTCGCGGCATCTCGTTTACGCTGATGATCTCCAAATATACCTTGAGTGTGAGCCTCCTGATCTGCATAGCTGTATCGAACGTCTCAACGTGGACATCTCTCGAATCCAGGCCTGGGCTACTACCAACTGTCTCCAGCTGAACGTGGGTAAGACGAAGGCTATCATCTTAGGCGCTAGGCGTTTTGTCAATGCCATTGATGTCTCTTCGTTGCCACATCTTGGTTCGGCTGGTGCTGCCATTGAGATCGTCAGCTGTGTGAGGAACTTGGGTGTCTTCGTCGATAGCAAGTTGACTTTTAATGCTCACGTCCAACACGTAGCTTCTAAGATCAACTTTGCGTGTTACCAACTCTACAGTCTTCGAAAATATACCGATGTTCCGCTACGTAAACTGCTGGTGAATGCTCTGATTTTCCCTCACATCCTTTACTGCCTTGCAGTCCTTCAAGGTGTGGGTACGGTTCTTGATCTGAAACTGCAGCGCTTCATCAACCGTGCGACGAGGTTCGTCTTTGGGTTGCCGCGTGATGCTCCGATTTCGGCTGCCCGGCGTAGTTTGGGCTGGCTTACTGTGTCTGGGTATAGGACTGCCGCCATTGCCAGCACTATGTACCTGGTGCAGAACACTGGTTCTCCGTCCTATCTCGCTGAGCTGTTCTCCACCTATATCTCGGACAGACCTCTTCGTCAAGTGCTAGCGCGCCAGGTACTGGTCGTTCCGAATTATCGTACGGACACCTATAGAGCTGCTTTGGCTGTTGCTGGTCCGATGATTTGGAATGATATTCCTGCGTGTATAAGGGATCTGAACACAGCTCCCTCCTTCAAATCTCACATGCGACGCTGGCTGCTGGAGGGAGAAATGACATCCTAATCTAAATCACTTTATCTCTTGGCTAACTTGTGTTGTCTATAACTTATTCTCTGACTCTGTAACTACTTTGTTTAAATTTCTAAACAATAAACTTTCTATCTATCTATCTATCTATCTTAGAGAAGGGTAGAACGTCGGTTGATACAAGATAATAACAGCGACTATTCAGTATTATATTACACAGACTTACACGCAAAGTTTCGGACAAGTTTATGAAAAATATAATGTGATACTATGCGTACATGAATAACTGGAGCTGTGGGAAGTGACGGACGGGTGGTCAATTATATTATCTGATTCGAACGGACGACAACCCTCAACCCATGAGCGTCGATGAAGAACACCGAAGACAATGGGCACCCCTTTCAATCCACGTATGAAAAATTTTGATAGAAAATCGTTGCGAATTCGCTTGGAAATTCGATTGGATTTGAACTGATTTTTCTATAAGTTTTTTGCAGTCTCTATTAACATATTCGATAGGAAATATTCTATAGAAAAAGTCAATAGAAATCGAGTTCCTATAGAATTACTTCGGCTCAAATTTTCTAAATTTTTGTGTTTGATTTTCTGAAGGGAAGAGAATTAAAATGGAATGGAAAAAAATAGATAATTGTCACCAATGTGCGTGGAAGAAAAATAATGAAATGGGAAATGAGGAGAATGTCCCCCTAAACCGCATTGAGGCTCAGCAAAAACGTTTATTCTGTCGCAGAAAGATTTGAGGATGTTCCCATAAAACCCTTTTCCTTTCAACAGCTCAATATTTTTTTTGTCCTCTAGCCATTAACAAATTGATCTCAATTAGAGAAATATGAATAAAACAAATAAATTTTGATCCGTTTGACGCTATCATTCTGTTTAATGCGGCAGAAATTATGGAACAGGAAATGATGAGAATGTCCCCTTAAACCGTATTGGGGTTCAGCACGAACGTTTGTTCAATAGGAGTAAAATTTGGGGATGTTCCCCTCAAACCCTTTTGCTTTCAACAGCTCACTATTTCTGTTCTAGACGTTTAAACGTAACCAATTGATAGCAATTAGCGATACAGCTATAAAATAAAGAAATTTTGGTCTATTTATGTCCCTATTCAGCCTAGTCGAAGAGAAATACTGAAATAGGAAATGAGGAGATTGTCCCGCTAAACCGTATTGAGGCTCAGCACAAACGAGTTTTTCAATAGCAGTGAGATTTGGAGATGTTCCCCTCAAACCCTTTTGTTTTCAACCACTCACTATTTTTCTCTTCGTCCTTTACCTATTAACAAATTGATATAAATTAGCGATACATCTATAAACTAAACAAATTTTGG
>NW_021680551.1:174476-222682 GCF_001412515.2 Diachasma alloeum
TAAATTTTGGTCTATTTATGTCCCCATTCAGCCTAGTCGAAGAGAAATAATGAAATACGAATTGAGGAGAATGTCCCCCTAAACCCTATTGAGGCTCAGCTCAAACGATTTTTCCAATAGCAGTGAGATTTGGGGATGTTCCCCTCAAACCCTTTTGCTTTCAACCGCTCACTATTTTTCTTCTAGGCATTTAAGCATAAAAAATTGATATCAATTAGCGATATATCTATAAAATAAATAAATTTTGGTCTATTAATGTCCCTATTCAGCCTAGTCAAAGAGAAATAATGAATTAGGAATTGAGGAGAATGTCCCCCTAAACCCTATTGAGCCTCAGCCCAAACGATTTTTTCAATAGCAGTGAGATTCGGGGATGTTCCCCTCAAACCCTTTTGCTTTCAACCGCTCACTATTTTTCTTCTAGGCATTTTAGCATAAAAAATTGATATCAATTAGCGAAATATCTATAAAATAAATAAATTTTGGTGTATTTATGTCCCCATTCAGCTTAGTCGAAGAGAAATAATGAAATAGGAATTGAGGAGAATGTCCCCCTAAACCCTATTGAGCCTCAGCCCAAACGATTTTTTCAATAGCAGTGAGATTTGGGGATGTTCCCCTCAAACCCTTTTGCTTTCAACCGCTCACTATTTTTCTTCTAGGCATTTAAGCATAAAAAATTGATATCAATTAGCGATATATCTATAAAATAAATAAATTTTGGTCTATTTATGTCCCCATTCAGCCTAGTCGAAGAGAAATAATGAAATAGGAATTGAGGAGAATGTCCCCCTAAACCCTATTGAGCCTCAGCCCAAACGATTTTTTCAATAGCAGTGAGATTTGGGGATGTTCCCCTCAAACCTGCTCATTCATGCAACATACTTATCTTAATCGGAAATGAGGGCGGAACGGCAATAACGTCACTATTTCCGATTACACCTTTTTTTTAAATAAGATTTAAGGAGTCTTCTTCGCCAGGGCAGGCGATGAAAGTATTTTCTGACGAATGTGGCTTGATAAGCCGATCCGAAGGCGAGGATTTCAATCACATGAGTCAGAAAATTGTTTTATCGCCGTGTGACATACAATATTTCATGTCTCTGGGCCCGGAAACTGCGATTTAACCGAGGGAATCGATGTTAGAATCGCGGTTTTACGGTCCTAGGGACGTAAAATAGTATATTTCGTTACGAGTGCGGAAGAGTTTTTTTATCACAATCTGTGGAAAAGGAACGTGTCAGGCACGCGAAGCATGCCAAAAAGGAACCTTTTCGCACAGCGTGATGAAATATTATTTTATGGCCCACGTACCGAGAACTGCGTTCTAACCGAACAAAGTGAAGTTAAAATTCGCGGTTTATCTCTCCACGGCACATAATAACCTATTTTTTATGTGTCTAATACTGCATCTTCGTCAGTCAGAATAGAATAAAACATTCTAGTAACCGAAACTTGCAAGCTTTTCGAAGCAATGTAAAAAAACTGTCGAGGTAATTTACGTAAATTACGTCGGGAAAAAACGATGTAATTTACCAACGTAATTTACACGTCCAACCTGGGTCTGATAAATCGCAATTCTAACCTCGGTTCGCTCTGTCAGATCACGGTTTTCGGATCCAATGATATAAAATATTGTATGTTGCACGGCGCTAAAAGTATTACCTGACGAATGTGATTATGGGCGCGTTTCGCAATCGACGTAGTAGCAGTAGCAGTACTGCAACCCTATCTAATTTTGCTTTACTGCAGCTACGGTAGTTGATTCCGAATCGCACCCTATAATCCTCGCCTTCGGTTTGGATTACAAATATGGCGAATGTGACTTACATTCGCCAGATGACGTAAGGAAAAATTGTCAAACGGAAAAATTGTCAAATAAGAATGCGAAAGGGGCGCCATCCGGTAGTGAGGCCACGGAGTATGGTTTTTGGGGTAAAGAAGAGTTTTCAAGTTAGAATTGTATAGATAAATTCAAAATAATATTTAGTTTAAGATAATCAATTAGGGAGATATCTCAAGCACATTGAATTATACGATATCATAGGGGCAAAATGGATATTTTCTGACCTCATTCGATTTCTTCGGGGTAAAATGGGTCTTTTCTGAACTCCTACGATTTCATGGGGGCAAAATGGGTTTTTCGTATACTCCTACGATTTTATGGGGGTAAAATGGTTATTTACTGACCACATACGATTTCGTTGGGGCAAAATGGGTATTCTGTGAACTTTTACAATTTGATTGGGGCAAAATGGGTGCCATGTGAACTTTCACGATTCCATTGGAGCAAAATGGGTATTCTGTGAACTATTACGATTTCATTGGGGTAAAATGGGTATTTCGTTAACTCATACGATTTCATGGGGGCAAAATGGTTTTTTCGTGAACTCATACGATTTCATTGGGGCAAAATGGGATTTTCTTGTATTCATACGATTTCATTGGGGCAAAATGGGTTTTTCTTGTACTCATACGATTTCATTGGGGCAAAATGGGTCTTTTCTGATCTCATAAGATTTCATTGGAGTAAAATGGGTATTTACTGACCCCATACGATTTAATTGGGGCAAAATGAGTTTTTCGTGAACTCGTATGATTTCTTAGGGACTAAATGGGTATTTTCTGACTTCATACGATTTCGTGGGGGCAAAATGGGTTTTTCGTGAATTCATACGATTTTATTGGGGCAAAATGAGTATTCTGTGAACTTTTGCGATTTCATTAGGGCAAAATGAGTATTCTGTGAACTTTTACGATTTCATTGGGGCAAAATGGGTATTTTCTGACCTCATTCGATTTCGTAGGGGTAAAATGGGTCTTTCCTGTACTCCTACGATTTTATGGGGGCAAAATGGGTGTTTTGTGTACTCCTACGATTTCATGGGGGTAAAATGGATTTTTCGTGAAGTCATACGATTTTATAGGGGTAGAATCGGTGTTTCGTGTACTTCTACGATTCCATATATAGCGACAAGATGGGTATTCTGTGAACTTAATAAAAGTTAATAAAATTTAATACAACTCATCACTACAGACATAAATTAGATATCACATGCATATCATCACGACTTGGACCACGGCTATCTTCAAAACTACACCGTGTAGAGATATGATAACTTCATCCCTGTACTGTATACTGATCCGTTGCAACTATGATTCATTGAGGAACTAACGGATTTAGGGGACATATCCTACCAGACAGGTAAGCCTTTTATATTTTTCTTTTAATAATATCATTATGAATCTTTTTCGTAATTTTCGTCTTGGTCACAATGCTTCTGTGTATTCATTATTCATTTTTTTCCAAGTCGACAATTATTATCGAAATTATTATATTCTGTTATTATTATATGAATAATTTTAATAGAAAAACGTACGGCATTACAGGACCGCCAGGGAATGGTGTCGTTATTTTGGCGGTTCTACGGAGATGTTCCTCCATATTTCCACGCTTTTCCGTGGAATCATTTCTTTCTATTTCCTACAAATAGGAACTAATACCTCGTATAAAAAATACCGGAGGGAATAGCAAATATTTACGTTTCAATTTATTCTGAGCTATTTTAGCATAACTTAGAAGTACCTTTATTGGAACCATTTACACATATTTTGTAAATGCTTCACAAATTACAGGCGAAAGGTTGTATAACATTTCCTGAGGGAATTGCAAATTTCAACTTTTCAGATGATTTTCAGACATCTCAACCTATCTTTCGGATACAATTTCTTCAAAACTTTTTACGGAGAACTTCTGAACATTTTGGAAGATTGTTGAAAAAATAACTTATTAATCTTATAAAAATTTTCTTTACGGATTGCGTATAAAACCCTCTAAAACTTACGTACATGATGATCGGATATTTGTATAGGAATATTTTCTATATGATTTATTTCTATACATAAATTTTGATGTAATTTTTTGTTTTCGTACGAAAGATATGTAAACGCTCTAGAGAAAAACGTAGAGAAATGGTACATCTCCATATGAAATGTTTATATAGATGAGGCAGTGTGTCGTATAGGAGTAAACCTATAGAAATCGTATAGGAATAATTTGTATTCAAAATATCCGTATCAAAATATGGG
Source organism: Diachasma alloeum (assembly GCF_001412515.2). Taxonomy (NCBI): domain Eukaryota; kingdom Metazoa; phylum Arthropoda; class Insecta; order Hymenoptera; family Braconidae; genus Diachasma; species Diachasma alloeum. The sequence continues at coordinate 178,566 of NW_021680551.1, forward strand.
AATATCATATGCGAAAATCCTATATAACTTCTATACGCAATTCATTTTACCCCCATGAAATCGTATGAGTTTACGAAAAATCCATTTTGCCCCCATGAAATCGTAAGAGGTCAGTAAATACCCATTTTACCCCAATGAAATCGTAAACGTTCACAGAATACCCATTTTGCCCCAATGAAATCGTAAATATTCACAGAATACCCATTTTGCCCCCATGAAATCGTATGAGGTCAGAAAATACCCATTTAGCCCCTAAGAAACCGTATGAGTTCACGAAAAATCCATTTTGCCCCAATTAAATCGTATGAGTACTAGAAAAACCCATTTGGCCCCAATGAAATCGTATGTGGTCAATAAATACCCATTTTACCCCCATGAAATCGTAGGAGTACAAGAAAAACCCATTTTGCCCCAATGAAATCGTATGTGGTTAGTAAATACCCATTTTACCCCTATGATATCGTATAATTGAATGTGCTTGAGATATCTCCCTAATTGATTATTTTAAACTAAATATTATTTTGAATTTATCTATACAATTCTAACTTGAAAATTCTTCTTTACCCCAAAAACCATACACTGTGGCATCACTACCGGATGGCACCCCCTTCGCATTCCCATTTGACAATTTTTCCTTACGTCCGCCAGATAATACTTTTATCGCCTAATAACATAATCCATTATTTTTCCTCAAAAAATAGTCTTCACAAGTTGTTTCAATATTTTATGTCAGGCGACAATACTGAAAAAGTAAAAAAACAACACTTTCACAAATCCAAAACGATTAGAAAATGCAATCCATCGTACATTCATTGATTATCAAACAAGTCAGTCATTCTTAAGTGTCCCCTCCCTCACTGTAACATTGAGGGGAATAATGATATGTTCCTAATTAGAATATGGCTTGAAATAAGTCACTTTTTCAACTATTACTACTAAGCAAATGTTTTTTCGTTGTCGTTTACGCATTGTTCCCGGAAATGAATTTCCGGCTGTAAACTTACATCGAAAAAAGTGGTAGAAGTTAAACACAATTAATTTTATAATTTCCCTATTTGCACTGCAATTTTGTACACTCATATTTCTCTACATTCACAAATTAGACATCAATGGAAAATGTCCCTCACTCCGATTGGAATGCCGGAAAATTCTAAATTGGCCGGACTGCGAAAGATTCGAAACAATAATGATACACTCTAAATGACGTTTGCTGGACTATCATGTTCCCGCATCACATGTTTATTGCCACGTGCAATGTTCGATTGCGCACAGTAATTTTTGGAACTTATATTTCTTCTACACCACACCAGTTGGTTAACATTTCCTGCTCAAAATTTCGGTGAATAAGCCTCGAGATGGATGTGAACATTTTGTATATGGATTAATTACCGATGGAACATTTTGTCTGTGCACTATCATGTCGTGTACAATTTTTAACCATTCAGTTTTCAGAAATCGAAGTGAGACACCCAGACCTAAAAGCCTACGCAAAAATTGAGAATATAAATAGTCGTAGTTGAATCATTTTGAGTCATAAATATGAAGGAACACGATCGGTAAAATTTTCATTCACTCATGAACTTTAAAATTTTCATTTTTTTTTTTCGAACGATACAGCAGAATGTCGGCACATTTGATGTTTACTTTTTTACCTCCACTCTATACCCCAAAATTAGACTGACAAAGTATCTTGAAATCTATCAGTGAAAAAAATGGAAACTAGTACTTTATTTTTTCAATAAAAATTTATCAATTAATTGAAATTACTCGCTCAGGACATGATTAATCGAAAAATACACAAAAAAAATGTAGCACTTACATGGAGAGCTTTAAAAAAGAATTTCATCAAGAAATTAAAAAAGGTGATTATTTCCTGACAATTTCTAAAAAGGCTTTTTCAATGGCTTTTTTATTGTTTTTCTTGAATGCACCCCATTTTTAATGCAAAAAACCATCACGAAAGTTTGACCTATGTATCGATATCTATCGATAATAAACGCCAACTACACTGTTAAAAATTTTCGTTTGAATTTTCGGTACCAAGTTCCGGAAATTTTTATCGTGTTCAAGTTCCACTGCAATTTCAGGAAATCTTGTCGTTGAAAAATCAAATATTCCATTGATTTTCTATTGAAATGATGGGGAAATCAATAAAATACTTGATTTTTCAGCTCAATTATTCAGTGAAAATTCAGAAAAATCAGAAAAATTCAGAGAAAAATTGAAAATTCATATAATTTTGTTTCTCAATATTCAATATTCATGTTCCACTGAAAATTTAATCACTTTGTAAAATTTCCATTTCACTCCTACTGAGAACTCAGGAATTTCCATCAATTCTACTTAAAACTTGGAATTTCACAACCATTTTTTCCCTCAATCCGATTCAATGTCCCTCTCATGAGATTTCCTATAATATCTTGCTTGAAATTTTAAAAAATTTCTAACAGTGTATCACTTCGTGAACGCAAATCGGGGCTGTGTGTAGCTCTACAGAGGAGATCCTCCACACACGTGGACAAGAACAATTTGAGACATAATGTGAAAAACTTACTAAATTATACAAATTAAAACTTGTTGTTATTAAATATGAAATATCTGAAGTTTACTTTGAATCCTGTGCATTTATTTGTTAATTTATTAAAAACTCCTGTACTTGTGTGAGATCTGTCATCTAGATTTTAAAGAATGAGTTTGGGATGTAAAAGACCTCATACATTGAAAGGCAATGCACAACTTTTTCAGTGCTAGAAGTTTCAAATATAAAATAATCCGGGAATATGTTCGAAATCCAACGATTGAGGAAAAATTTGGAGTATTTAGCTGAATGATAGAGATATATTAATCATCAGCGTTCATAAAACATATTTATTAATATAAAACTGCCTACCTATTTTAACTGTACACGGATATATACAATTATTCAATGCTCTTTAGCCTCTAATAAATCATACTGGTGGTGACAGAAGTTCAAATATAAAGAAAAAAGTGGCATTAATACTAATAATATGTCGATGTAATAAACTTAGTTTGGTTCTAAGGTAAAAAAATGGTAAGTAATGCTACTGGAATTTGTTAATTTGTTAAAGATATACAAAAGATCGAGGGCATGTAAAATACCAACCCGTATTGAATAGAATGTGGATTATGATTTAACTACTTGTACAACATTGCGACTGAATATTTCATCTAATATATGACTTAATATATATATAGGTTAATCAATGAATAAATCAACATCCTTCGAGTGCTAACCGTTGATTAATATTCTCTACACGCACCCTCATTTCCCTCAGAATATCTTCTGCAAGATTATCAACGTTAGTATACCTGACTTTGAAAAAATCGAATATATCAATCAAAAATTCTATGACTTGGTCCCTAAAGTAGTTGCAGGTCGATGTGAGACTTCCTTCTGGTCCGAGGAAGCCCCAGACGAACACTGGCGATACTTGTTCCGAAATGGAGTAGAAGTGGGCTAGGAAACCATCTGAATATTTGAGCATTTGACGTTTCCCCATTAGGACTGACCATATTGCAGTGCCAATTGCCTTTAAAGGAAAAATAAATCAATTACTAAGTTGAAAATAAAATGAAGACGAGTCCTAGAATTTGATATAAATTATTTCAAAAATACCTTTGAAACTAGTAAACTTTGAGAAAATTGTCAGTTATTTTTGGTAAATTTTCCCAAAATTTTCAAAAAAATCATTTTCATGCATTCGTTCCAACTTTTTTTCACAAGAGATATTCATAAAGAGAATAATTACTTACAGTTTCTCTGAAACTCGCAGAAATCCACCGATTTTGCAAAATAGCTTTGATAGATGATGGTGGCTTGTCAATCTCATCGAATGAATCGAGAAGAATGAAATCGATGAGAACATCATAAAAATTTATGCACTTGACACCACGTCCCGTCAACTCCTCCTCCATAATTCGATGATTACTAGAATCGCTGAGAAATTCCATCATCCTTTCATAATGGCTGAGATAGTCTTTGGGATCCTGTGAAATAAAAATAAAAATTATGGCAATACACCATTACCTAACAGTAACTTAGTGATTCTATTTGAATGAGCAAAGCTAAACAAACCCTGTCAGCGTAAACGATTAAATTGCTGATGACTTGACGACCGATATCAGCAATCCAAGAGGCTGCTACAGGCAAAGTAAAGAGCCTGGAGTATGCTTGGCGCAGACAATGGACCTTCGCCACGTATTCAACATCAGAACCGCATTTAACCAACTCCGTGTGCAGCTTCCTAAATTATTCATCCAAAGAACGTATAAAAAATAAATGGAAGACGTCATCAGAGAGTTTAACTATAAACTAAATTAATGTATCATTTTCATCACATTGTCCGTCAAACGCTGTTTACGGACATTGTGATGAAAAATTATGTTTGGCACACGGCCGAAAATAACTTTTCTGACTCGTGCGATCATATTTATCGGCCTCAGCTCAGTCTGCAACCCTCGCACTCGTCCGAAAAGTATTTTTCGGCCTCGCGACGAAAATAACTATTTATTGCCTGCAAGGAATGCCGCGGTCCTCATGTTGCTTCAACGCAGCGTGATACAGCCTTTGTTTCTCAAAATGTGGGAAAAACTCCGAGAACTCCTCAAACTCCCTCAAATCTGCCACCTGAGATACAAAGAGCAGAGTGTTAACTAGTAAAACAATTTACTCATTCATTTAAAAAAAAACCCATTACCCCATCTTTGGCTGAAGCAAAAGACTCGGGGGACGATGCAGCATCCGTTTTGTCTCTATCCTTTCCAGACCGTGTTGTCGAGGCGCGCTTGTGACTTGTTTCACTTCCGTCGCTGCCATTGCAAAATAGTACGGAGTGCTATAAACAAAACAATAGGCTTTTACCCTGACAATTCAAGCAGCATTTCAAAAAAAGCCAAGTCTCGAAGCATCGATTTTGCCTCCCTCTTATTATTTCCAACATTCGAAAAAAAAAACAGAAAATAGAAAAAAATCATAAATAACCAATGTCAATCCACCTGATCGATAAACAGCAACTCAGCCGTACTTTGAATTTGATAACCAAGGTCAAGCAATTGTTGTACATCGTGAGTGAAGGCAGCATCCGCTTTAGACGGTAATGCAAGTGCATTACTCCCGCAGATGCAGCTGAATGCAGTTAGGGCATCTTCCCAGCAATAGAGAGCCTTTTCTAGTGCTTCCAATCCTGCAAAAGGAAGAAATTGAAAGAACGTATATTTTAATGTGCACATACAATTCAAGCATCTGTTCACCCCGGTCCATCCCCTCAACCCTCTTCCCACTGTTCCTTGTTAAACCCTGACATAGAAAAAATTGACAGAATTCTTGTGATGAAAAGCTGAATTGACGAAAGAAAACAAAGTGGAGGGGAGAAAGGGCGCCCGATATATGTGGTCTATACCTCTCCTCTATTTGTATGCGTACGGTTCCCTGGAGTCTCATGCCTCGGCCTGGGCCAAGCGTCAATAACACCGCCAAGTGACGTAATGCCTTTGAAAAATTCTTATTGGAGGATGTGTCATCCAATGGGGCAACGTAAGAGGGGTTCAATATCGCACAAACCGTGTGCTAGTATAGCAGAATGGATAACGTCCGTAAGCGCAGGCCCTAAAGCGCGCGTTAAACCACCTCGTAAAAGCGAAACGCGCGCATCGATGCGGTCAATCCCTTGGTACAATACGCGTGGTAAGGGTTCAAATTGATGGCCCCCCATCCAGCGTATTATTTTTTCGCATAAACGCGTGGAGCTAATCTACGCCAAATAAGTAATCGATTTTTCTACTTATTTTCTTCATTTTTATAATACTTTTTATTTTGCTTTCCGTTCGAGAGTCGGACAGTCCAAAAGTAAGTTGGAATAAGTGTTGATGCACCATTCACCTGAACCAAAGCCTCCGACTCTATGATTTTGGGAGAGGAGTGGTGGGGAACTTTGGATTCAAGGAAGAAAGGGAAAGATAACGGTCAAATCTGAGAAGAGCCGTCAGGACTCTTTACTACGCCGGCATAACAGGCAGGGGGAGAGAGTTTAACAGGCCTCTGCGTCGTCAGTCGTTTCTCGCTCGGCTTATTCGCCACGCGCACTTTATAGACACTGCACTGCTGAACAAGGGAAAACGTGTCGAGTGTGTTTTACTGTGATTCTTCCATTGGATTATCGTGGGATTTGAGAACAAGGAAAAGTTGTATTCATCTAATGTTCTTTTTAAAAAGACACTAATTTTTGTGGTTTTGGTGTTACATGAATCCTTCCAGGCGTGTTTCAGTCTGTCTGTACAAGTGAATTCCATCGTGAGTATAAACTGTTTCGATATCACCAGTGAGATAATAGATCAATCATTGTCTTGGAAGTTTTAATCATCGAAGGCTGCAAAGAGTGCGATATATTGACGTGAAATTCCCTCGTGAAATAGATAAACGGAATTTTTTCGGTGACGCGGCAATGTAGATCATCCAGAAACGTGCCGTTTTACACAACAAAGAATTTCAAGATGCAGTGACTAAGCCAATTGAACGAAATTAAAGGGGTTGGAAAGAAAGCGGAAAAAATATTAATGATGATGATTCGTTGGGTGTTTATGACAAGGCGAAAATTAAGCGAGATGACTCAAAGGATGGAGCGTGTTAGAACACTAATATCATTATTTATTTTGATTTCTCCTTGTATTTCATCTCAAGTTTATTCTCATTGAAAAACATTAGCTCCGGGTGGATAGTGTTGGCTCTGTTCAAACTGAACGTATTCTCCATGACCACCTTGAGAATACATTAAGTCGACTATGATTTCATATGCCAACTTTTGATTTTTCTATTTTTCTTCCTCAGCTTTATTATCGATCACTTACTTATTTAACTTCATTTGAAATTTCTTATATTTCCGTTTATTTACAAAATGGAAATACAAAAATTTCATAATCGACTCACACAATTTAGACTAGCGAATCGGATTCCTCCCGTTCCATTCCAGCGGCAGACCTGAAGAGGAAAAAAAATCAAGGACAGTTGGTAGTGAGCGAGAGAAAAATAAATGAAAAATGTGTCGGCGTTGCGCAATCCGAGTTGAGCTAACTTATTTCAACAGAGAACGGTTCACCTACAATATTTCGAAAAGAGTAACAAAAAAACGTGGTTCTTTTGAAAAAAAAATAACGACTGCAATGTCGTGCATCGTTTTGATTACCAGGGATTGACCTTGGGCAGGGGCGTGTGGAGTAGGCAGGTGGGAGGTCTCTAGTTTTGGTTTAATTCCCTCGGTGGCCGTGTACCCACTCTCTTTGCGGAAGGATCGATACATACAAACAATTCGACCGATTTCAACGTTCTTCCTCATTTCTCCTTTTCGCTTGAGCTCAATCACCTCACTGAATTATTTCCACACTTATTATTTAATCATTCAGCAGCCTTAACTTTGAATTATCAGATTTCTCCCAAGTTTATAACCGAACGTCTCTATTCGATCCGGCTGATAAAAAAGTGTAACGGGAGAGACATGCGCTGAGGGAATTGCGTGACGAGGATAAATTGATCAATTCCGATGAGATTAATGAGAGTGACACAGAATTTGAGTGTTCTTGCTAGTCATATATATTCCATACTTCTAATTTGCACAGTAAAACGCCCACGTACGTACCTATACGCCTCAGATAATGATACACATTAGCATCAAACCGCCCCTTGTGCACTTTATATTGAGTTCACTAGAGTGTGTGACCCAAGCCCAGAGCCAGGCTTGTTAACTCATCGTAGTCAATGTCAATTACTGGAGATAGGTCAAATCAACCCATTCGACAGGCGAAAAATGAATTCCACCGCCAGAATCAGCATTTTTTTTTCATTTCAATGAAGTCATTCAGATATATGCGTTCACCCTGTGATACTAAATTTAGACAATCATATGATGTGAGGTTCAAACTTCCATAATGACTAATACAAGTGGAGTTCATTGAGTCGGACACTGAGTTGGACATTGAGTTGGACAGAAACCATAAATGTTCATTCAGGAATTTATAACAAGAAATATCTTAAAATATCTTGTTACAACACTCTTGCACCAATTCGGCTGAACAATCGGTTATCTATGCAAACATAAATTAACTGTTTCACGTCCAGGATAAATCATAAAAAACAATATTTCAATTAATGCGATCACTCAGTACAGAATGCCCATCATAATCTCAATTACGACTGGTCATGACAGAGCAATAACCCCAGTTAATTGATTCCTGATTGGAGCAATGGGGTATCCAAGATTGGAATCGTAACTGGTGGGTGGTGGCGTTGAAATTGAGCAGAGAAAACTGTTCGACAGTCATTGGAGTGAATGACTTTACCATTCTTTATCAGCAGTTGTTGGATTGAGATCAAGTTCCAAGTATTTGATACGATGAAAGTTTCCGAGTCAGTTCGCTGGGTTATCATGGCAACGTTGGACGATTCGTCAGGTTGGGGACCAGGCGGAAAATCGATATGGCTTTTGGCTCGAGTCTAGTATATTATTTGTAGCTATACCTACCCTTTCTACCTAAATATTTGACTCCCTTGGCAAATATTGTGACCACAGACCTTGGGGTTATTATTCTTTCCGATATATCAGTTCCTAGCTGCTATTATTTCATCCACTCACTGCAAACATCGTCGGCCAGAAAATTAAAAAAAATCCATAAGAATTATCTGTTGCAAATTGCAAATGCTTATTCGCGATTCACTTTTATTAAGAATGTAAAATTGTCTGGAGTGATTTATTTCAAGTTTACGCCTTGGTGCATCGGTCATTCGTGCATCTATTAACATTCTGATGTGTCCATTTCCAATGACCAACAGACCATATCAGAATTTCTAGCGAACTGTGTTCTGGTCACGGGTCATCGGTTGATTTGTTTGATTAGAGAGTGCCCTCCAGGTGTTTCAGCACCAACACATCCTCGGCCAAGGTTTCTTCAGTATGGTCGATCCTTTATTTTTACCTGCATTGTATGAGACTATGAACGCGAATAAATTTATTATCAGTTGTGGTGGTGGGTATATGAACGGTACCGCGGAAACTTAGCACCGTTACTGCACCACGATGATGGGCGCAATACCGTGACTGACCAGGGGGCAGATTCGCGAGGCGAATCGGCAAAACTCGTCTCCATTTCCGGTTTCCGTTTCGCCAAAAGAGAGTTTGTTGAAGACAAGATGGCATAGCTATTTTTACGTGGTAATTAATTTGCAGGGTATTAGTTATTATGGGATTGACCAACTCCTCTTGTTGACGATTTTCACGTGGCCAAAACATTTTTTTTTAGCAATCAATTGTCATATTCTACTGTTGGTGTATTTCATCATCAGTTATGAAATGCTGTTCTAAAATTCGCCAATCCTTCATGTCAAACTTCATTGTACTACGTAAATTGATGAAGTTATACGAAATTCCATTTGTCCCCGCTTTGTTGGCTTGAAAGACAATCACTATTACAGCAACATTTGGGAATATTGGTCTTTTTTAATTGTCTATGATTCAACATTGTCAGAGTTAAACTCCACAAACTTTGTGCAATTTTGTTAAATTTTTGGCAATCATTTTTCAACTCTCTCGATTGGTTATCTACTCTGATCTAATGTAAAATTAGTTATTCAATCTAATATCTTCAAGTCGAATATTGTTTTTAATAATGATTGATCAAACCTAATTTGGTTAGTCTTAACGAATTTGGTTAGTCTTAATTAACTTGAGTCCATCAGATAATTTTCATAACATAATTCAATTCAGAGTTTATCAAGACTTTAGAATCATTATGTTCTGGTCATTAAATGTTAAACAACAACAGAAAAAATGAGAAAATAGTGGATTCATTAGAGTTTTAATTCAGAAACAATAATAAACAATAATTGAGTCAGATTTCTCGAAAACTTGATTCAGATTGCGCCGATCTCTTATTTGAACCTAAAGAATTCAATCCGTTAGTCGTAATTTCCCATGAGTGATTTCGCCAAAGTAGTGTTAAAATAGTTATATTTAACGACATAAAATTTTCTGTTATTACAGATGGACTGGAACAAGTTTTTATGGAGTAGGTGTATCTCGTTGGCGTTCGTAATTGTGGTAGCGGTTATGCCAGAATCAAAATGCGACAGTAGTGTTCACATATATTCGACTTATCGTCTGCTTGTGACCTCTAGCACATTAAACTGGCTGCCAATAAGCCATTACGAGCCTTCCAAGGACAGTAACCTTGTAATTGGGGGATTTCAGATTTCCCAAAGAACTGGTACGTTCAGTTTCTCATGTTTCTATTCCATTTTATGGTAATAGACGGATAGATTGACATGAATAGTAATTTTTGTTTTCACCATGGATTTCAGATGACAGCTATAATGAGGGTCCATCAGAGCAGCGAGAGATGTATGTTTGTCGTGCAGCTCAAAGTGGTGTATGGGTTGCTGGTGCACAGTTGAAAGGAGAGAAAAGATGCACCGTTACAGTTCTAGGGACCGTACAAACCGTGGAAAATTATGATTTGCTGGAGAATGTTGATAATGCTGCTCGTCTAAGCTGGGTCAGTTGGGACAAATTTCATCAAATTCCCACGGGTGCTGTTGTCACCGAAACCATGTACGTGGCACGTCACGTTGTTACTAGTGATGAGACTGACAAGGATAGCGCAATACGTACCTACACCCACTACATTGGTACACTGAATCACGACGAGAAACTGGGGACAATAGCCTACGTCAAGAGCGTCAGTTTCACTGTCAATTTGTTTTTATTTGTTACCCACACTCGTAAAGGAATTTCAGACGTTACGTCCCCATTTGAAATTTAATTTTTGTGTTCTATTTTTATCGACAGGATGGCCTAGAAGGATCAACAGATTCTGGAGAGTTATTAGTTGAGACCGAGCCAATTTACTACGAATTAACGTCCGTTAAGTTGAATCACTGGCGTACCCGTATAATTAAGAGTGAACCAAGGATAATCGGACAAGCGACAATTAGCAATTCGAGGAATGAACGGGCCAAACTGGCCGAGGCATTTGGATATAATTACAAATATTCCAGTTACTGGGGGCAAGGTCACGCTATGATTAAAGCACTCAACACCTCTATTACACTGTTCAATAGGACCAAGTTACCCAATATTAAATGGGGAATGCAGGAGAGATCCGAACGCCAGGATAGCTGTTCGTGAGTGAATAAAATATGAACATACCTAAATAGGACTTATTAATTTTCTTTTTTTTTCTTCGACTTATCCTAACGGTTAATGATTGTTTAATGACAGAGTGGAAGTTTATCTTGATCCTGGGACTGGAGTGAACGTGACGGTCAGGGCAAATTATACAGAGCATGAGGTGTCATATACTGGGCAATTAGTGTCACACTATGCTGATGGTGAGAGCAAGTCCAGAGTGATCAGTGGAATGCGTAAAGAGGAAGCGATCACCGATTTGCGGCGAGAATTTGGGCCCGTTTATTTCCTCAATAATTTGACCATAGTACCCACAACAATGGCCCCTACGACGACACGTGGGCCTATTCTTCTCCCCAGCTCAAGTTCCAGTTCCAGTACCTCAGAAACTTTATCGATCACCACAAACAGACAGAACGATATCAACAGTATTGTGGGAGGTGACGACGATGATAATAGTATAATTCCACCGAAATCTGATTCGAATATACAGAGTGACGATGGCGGACCTCAGTCCCTGAAGAATAAGGATGCATTGGCAGGAGCTACGAATTCATTACCCTGTCTTTCCATTTCCATAACGTCATTTTTAGTTGCTCTCTACAGAATAACGTGAAGCTATTATTGATCAGGGACAATAGAAAATCAAATTCGATGTAAACATCCTGATTGACACCTCAGCACATTCCTCATCCAACGGAATATTTATTAAAACAGACTATATACAGTTATACTTGCACGTTTCTTTCAATATTGTTTTCTTGACTGTTTTCTTTTTAAGAGAAGTGGTTTTCCATTTTTGTTGGAGAGAAATGAGCAAGTATAATGGTTTAAAAACACTACAAAAACCTTGCAAGATTTTTCCAATTGAAGTGGGAATAATTCTTATATTGTGTGGTTAATAAACATGTTATCATTTTGTAGTATTCATAGAGAAATATGAATACACTTTACTAACTACAATACATATGCTTGCCTTTCAAAAGTGAGGCTGCTGTTGTTAAGCTTAAAATTATATGAGCATTTCAAAGTTGACAAAAGCAGACTCACGTTAAATAGCACTCTAAGAAATGATACATTACTGAGCTAGTCTAACTGAACGTCAAGTACAATTTACAAGAATTACGAGACAGATATATGTCCAATGTTCCATACACGTGTTAAATTAAACTCTGATGCAAATAACCGTTATTATGAACAAATCCATGTTTGAAATTTAATAGGAAGCGATTTACTGCAGCGATTAGATCGATTTACCCCACCAATGGTTTTTAAATGTCATGTAATAATCGTTAATACAATTTTTCAAACGAATTGGGTGGGTGTTGACCACGCAGTATTAACTTGATCTTTGAAAAATAATATGACCGTCGTTCGAGATAATATTTTTCTGGAATTGATTAAGCAGTTAAATGAATGTGAGAACGAGAGACGAAAATTCGGAGAAAAGAATGTAGTTGCTGTTTATGGGGAAGCACAGCTACGTTATATTTTTGAGATTGGGATACAAAGAAGATTTGTAATATTTATAAGAACGTAGCCGATAAGTTTTGTGCAGAAATACTGTTAGGGCTTGTGAAACATTGATAATGTATTGAATTTAAAAAATTATGTTTTTTTTTCTTACTCCATTTAATTGAATATGTATTCGAGTTTCTTAGAAAATTTTGACCGCAGATATTATCGTTCAATTTACCGCTTTCTTGTATATGTTTTTGTTTGATGAATTTAATCGTAGAATAAAAATGATGCGAACAAGGTCAAACAAAATTCAGTAGTGAAATGGTGTAGGCGAGATGAATTAATTTCACATTTGAATAGATTAGTTACAAAAGATCTGGAAATTTCAGAGAGATAGTGAAATATTTGGAGGAGCGGTTTCTAGAGCTAAGTCAGATCCACACAAAAATCGCAAAAAAATTGACGAAATTTAGTATGAATTGACCTGTATCTTGTGAAAATTAGTTTGACAGATTCGGTAACATAATGACATATGATTTCAAAAAATGTCAAGAAATGGGAGATATTACAAATTTTAACATATAAATATCAAATTATGACAATTGAACATATAATGGCATACTTTGACAGATTCTATCATACACAATATGTTATAATCTGTTATATGCTGACATTTTTCGAAATTTTTAGCATAGGTAGTTTTCTGAAAATGTCAAAATAAGACATAATCTGGCAAATAATGACATAATAGAACATATGATGCCATGCTTTGACAGATTCTGATATTACTCGACAAAAAACTAGAAATGATGTTGGAATTAGATAGTACTTGATGATCCAATGTTACAAAAGATGAGGAAATGAGAAGTTATGACATATTCTGTGAAAAAAAACACATAATGACAAATTAGAATATTTTGTACTGCTTGTTTTGGCTAAAATATTACGTTAACTGACGTAATTCATCAAACTTTAATTTCAGTTTTTATGAAACAACACAAAAGAATCATAAACGCATAAATTATAACAAATATTTTTTAAATAATCGATTAGAATTTGTAATATTCTGTAAAAAAAATCTAATACAGTAGAGGCTTCGAATAAGATACCTCGCGCCCCAAGAGTTCGAAGCCTACCCCCACTCTCGGCACTTTTATCGCCTTCCGAATGTTTATGTTCCATGGATTTCTTATAAGATACCTATGGCTCCGGCCATTTTTCAACGAGAAGAAAGTAGTTATAAGGATCAAACGGTGTTAAGGGTCAAACGGGAGGGACAAACGAAGTAATCATGAAGGTCTAATGACCTTAAGGGGGGAGGTCACACCACTTTTTTCAAGTAATGGAAATATACATCGATTTTTTTTTCACTTTTCCCATCGAAAAATCGTAATTTTTCATCAGTAATTATTCTCGAGTCCACCAACAATCCCCCAACATCAGCTGCCATTCTATCACGCGTTTAGAGAGAAAAATTGAAAATTAAAAACCCCCGACGAAAAAGTTGTCAATTGACTTATTTAAAAACTGAAAAANAGTAATTATTCTCGAGTCCACCAACAATCCCCCAACATCAGCTGCCATTCTATCACGCGTTTAGAGAGAAAAATTGAAAATTAAAAACCCCCGACGAAAAAGTTGTCAATTGACTTATTTAAAAACTGAAAAACAGAAAAATTGAAAATTAAATACCCCTGACGAAAAAGTTATCATTGAGTAGTTTAAAAAGAGGAAAATAAAAACTCTAAATTTTAATTCGACGAATTTTGGAGAAACTGCAATTTCTTTTGTAACAGAAGAAACAGCAGAAAAAAGTCGGGGGGACACCAACATTTTCGTGACTCTATGTGTCCCACCAACTTTTTCGTCGGGGGTTTTTAATCTTCAATTTTTATGGATGAAAGTTCATATATGTAGCAGATGTTAATTACAAAATGGATAATCAACCTTTCTAATCGTTAGGAAATCATTTGGAGATATTTGGAAAATAGTTTGCGATATTTGGAACCCCAAATATTAATTAATATTGATTAATTAAAAATTGGCCGTATGATTGGCAGAAATGTCCAAAATTTCCTTCTTGACATTATCAGCGGAAAATTATTTGGATAATCGGTGGTTCATATACCAATGTTTGGAAAAATTCCTTCAATTAAATATCAATAGTTTATTAACGAACATTGGTTTATGAACCAATCGATTATCTAAATGATTTTACTTTGACTGACACTGTCAAAGATGAAATTTTCTACATTTTTGCTGAATTCTACGGCCAATTTTGAATTGATTAATATTAATAATATTTGGGTTTCTAAATATTGAAAACTATTTTCCAAATATCCCCAAATGATTTCCTAACGATTAGAAAGATCAATTATCCATTTTCTAATAAGCATATGCTCAATATATGGAGCTTCAGGAATCACCGGGACGTCTAGGTGTTATTATATCTATGGTGTACACAGTAACAGCTGAAGAGCAGTAACTAACCAATTTTACCAACGTATTTTTTGTTTGCTCGCTAGGGAATTACAGTTTAATATTTTCACCGTCCCCAAATCATTTTTTTTTTTGCATTTTGTAGAACTAGCGCAGCTGCGGCCGCAGCTTTGATGCTGTTGCTCGTGAAAATGTTCATGAAAACGCGCTGTGTTCATTCGAATACGAAGGTTAATCTCCATGTCCGCGCTATGGAATGAAACGGGAATTTAATATTCTCTTTCAGAAATTTTAGATGCGATAGCATGAATTTGTAGTCGTGTCTCGGTCATGGCATTTCCTGATGAAGATTTACTTCTAAGGCAATAATCAATATAATCGGATAATGAGAGGCAAAGAGTTCGACTAATGAATGTCTGTCTTTATCACTTGCAATGAAATATCCTATTCCGAAAGCTCATCAGTTGTACAATTCTGTGTATACGTGATGCTTCGCAGCATTTGTTTCTCTCTGTTCTCCCAAATATACTTTGAGAGAATTCCATGAACGAACACGTAACAAGGCGACATATAATTGACCATGATTGAAAACGTCTCTTCTGAGATCTATTCCAATTCTTTCAAAGGTTTGCCCTAGTGATTTATTTATTTTCATAGCAAAAGCTAATCTAATTGGAAATTGTCTCAGTCCGAACTGAAAAAGGTAATTTTCATCACTGTACAAAATACGATTTATAAAAAATTTCTGTGCTCACTGAATGATGTTCTAACTATAATTATAATAAAAATTCTATTCAGAGTGCGGAACAATAATTATTAAAGTTCTCACAACCCAGAATTGTTTAGTGCTCGCCCACCCCTTTTATTCTCCGTTACACCTTTACCAAAGCATTCAATTTATTTTTGCTGGAAAAATCATATGACAGATTCTGATGCTCCTTCGTTAATTCGGAGTATTTTCTCCTCATTCGTGATCTTTTTCACAATTTTATTCGACGATGCAATGAACTTGAAACTTTGATGAATCATCTAAATTTTTGTCAAATTCTCCATGAAATCCCAAATATCAAATCTGGGGCCAGGCTTTCATGGAACCGGAAGATCTCTGTGAGGCGGCAGTTGCCAGTCTAGTGAAAGACACAGGGCTGGGACTGGTGGACTGGCAAAATTACGGCGGATGTTACAAAAGATCGTATGATCTAGGTGACTGTGGGCATGCAATTGACCAGCCGCTTGTTTTTTCTATTCTATTCTATTCTCCATGAAATCCCGAAATTCTTGTGAATTTTGCTTGAAAAATTTGGAAATTTTTGTGAAATGATGTTCTCAAATTTTTCAAATTATATTTTTCTTTCCCATTTGAATCAATCAGAGTGCAGTTGTTCGGGTCACGTGACTCCTTCACATCAATTTCATTTGGAAAATTCCACCTTTTCCTATCAATTGTTCTCTCATTGTTTATTCAAAAATTCTCTAATATTTGAGAGACCCAAAATTTCCTTCAATTTTCGAAGAATTCAGTTATCTCGAATTTTCGATTTTCTCCAATTCTTTCAGAAAACCTCGTAATTGTTTTGAATTCTCTGGAAAACTGCCGAATCCTCTTACATCCGGAAAAAACTGGCTACTCTCTGAATATCAGCATCTCATGTTTCCAGCACCAAATTGAAAATGAAAACTTGAAATGACCGTGTGAATTCTCCATCCTTTTTCGTGAATCTGACATTCATGTTAATGATTCAGAGGATATGACACAAATATTATCATTCTTGTTCTCTGCAATTTTTTAATTTGGATATTATAATCTTTTTAAGCGAAAAAACTGATCATGGTTTTTATTGTGTCGTATTCAAATTCTATAATCTCATAATTCTAGCTACTGATTCCAATCAACTTTGGAGAAAACCTTACTAAACGCAACAATAAGAAAGTTAAATAATTCTATTTTCGATTTGGACAATTATAATTGCTTTAGCATCCGAAACTGTCAAGTAATTAGGTACAGAATATTCATATGTTGAATGAGAATTCAAGGAACTTGAGAGTTTTCATCTTCATGCTGTTAAAAAATGTTGAATTGCAGTCAATTTCCAGTGAAATTTTACATTTCATGAGTTTTCCCTCTCAAACTCCTAAAATTTACTATTAAATTATCCTTAAAATCTTTTTTTTCAACAGTAAAACTGCTATTTACTCATAATTATGCAGAAATATTTAAAAAATATGTAAAAAAATGGAACGTCGACTTTTCGAAGTAGACTAACGAAATGATTGAAAAAATTGCGATTTTCGGAGACCATGACTTTGTTTTTATAAATGATTCCATCATAATCAATTTTTCACTCAAAGAATAATTTTTCCTGAATTGTAACGAATTTTTCTACGAATTTTTCTTTCTTGTAATCAATTTTATGTGAAAATTATATTTTTTGGAAATTTGAGCCATTTTATTATTTATTCCTAAGAAGAGAATGTTGAAAAAAGCAAGTATTTATAGAATTTTGTTCGAAAGCCGCTAATTATCCATCCTTTATTTTCGAGCTTTTCCTAGCGAATTCAATTGATAAATTAGATGATTGAAAATCTTTGAATAAAAAGTATTCCAACTTTTTTATTCCATGGAAAATATTTAATATACACAAAGCTTCTAAAAACAAAAATCTAATAAAAAAATTGAAATCAAATGATTTATAAGCAGATCCACGTCAAAACGCAAGGCCAAAAAGTCGATCTCACGGATTTTCTCGCCAATTTTTTTCCTAAAAGTTAGCCTCAATGCGAACATTTTGAAAAAAAATCACCCAAAAATATTGAAAATTAAGGAAGTTATAATTTTTTGAAAATTTTTCGTTTTTTTCGAGGTAATTTTTTTTTTCAAGTTTGCAGCAATATCGAATTCGGGTTTGGAGGTATCAAATCGTGGTTTTGCACATGAAATATACATAGAAAAACCTTTAAAATGAGCCATGTATTCCATTGTTATTTAAGGGTTTTATGGAACAAAACGTGTTTTTTATTCAATCACAATTATCTCAGAAACCTCATTTTTTAAAAATCCGAAATTTTCACCAAAAATCATCAGTACGATGATGAAAATTTTGGCAGCAATTAAAGTTATTACTTCGCAGTGGTTGACTGCATTTTTATGGGTGAAATAAACATGTTGCTGGAAATCTGAGGAAAATGTTACTAATTTCTCTTAAATCAAAATGTGGGTGCTGAGGATCTCTTTGTCGATTTTTTTCCTCAAAGTAGATCTTCAGACGAACATTTTGAAAAAAAATCATTGGAAAATATCGATAATTACGGGAGTTATGATTTTTAAAAAATTATTTTCTCTTTTTAAATCAATAAACTTACGTGATTTCCTTCCAAGAGAAAGAAATAGTCTTATAGAGAATTTTCTGAATACTTGTCTTCACGAGAGTGACTACGGGGTGGCAGCTGAATGGCACTTTTACGCGTCTTACCATGGAAAAGGCCCTTGTGATGGGATAGCCGACACTTTCAAACGTGTAACCAAGCGAGCGAGTCTTCAGCGGCCCTTTACGAATCAAATTACCAACGTAACAGAACTTTATGATTGAGCACGAGCTAATCTGCCAAACATAACTACAATTTATGTGTCAAAAGACGAAATTCTCCAAATGAAGGATAAATTGACTCCACGACTTGCAAATGTGAAAGACATTCCAGCGACTCAGGATTTTCATTGTTTTGTGCCAATTTCGACTGGTACTATAATGGTGAAACCATTCTCTTCTTCAAGTCAACAGGAAATCGTGAAATTAGCAGATGATTTATTGATACTTGAAACAGTTCGGGACGAAGTCATTAATGTTTCTGGAGAGAAATGGTGGGTAGGGGGGATTTTGGATAGAGATTACGACTACAATTATATCTCAGCCTCCTTGAAAGAACCCCACGGACGTTTAAGTGTGTATAAAGATTCCTCACCATTGAACCTCATAACTACATCTTTTGAAAACGTTTTGTGTGAAGTAACTCTGAAGAGATCGAGGTTCAACACATTTACCATTCCTAAACGCGTCGAAAATGCTATCTCCCGTAAATTCCTTAATTTTCAACTCATGAAAAGCACTTGAAATTTATATTTTGATTATTATTAATAATTTATTAATAAGGAGAATAATAAAAGGATTCACTTCAGAGATTTGTCATCATTATTTTCAGCAAGAAACAAACTCAATTTCCTTATTCACTATCTCTCCCATCTTAAGACTCTTGGTAAAATCATAAAATCGAATGGTAGTAGATAGAATTATAACGAAAGCTTGTTATTCGCCAGTATTTTTCTGAAAATCCACTCATTCCTAAAATAATTCGACGATAATTCGAAAATCATCTATAAACTCATTGATTAAAAAAAATAAAATAATTTTTAAAAAATCATAACTCCCTTAATTATCGATATTTTTCAATGATTTTTTTTTTCAAGATGTTCGTATGAAGATCTACTTTGAGGGAAAAAATCGACAAAGAGATTATCAGCACCCACATCTTGATTTAAGGAAAATTAGGTCACATTTTCCTCAGATTTCCAGCAACATGCTTATTTCACCCATCAAAATGCAGTCAACCACTGCGAAGTAATAACTTTAATTGCCGCCAAAATTTTCATCATCTTACTAATGATTTTGGTGAAAATTTCCGATTAAAAAAAAAAGAGGTTTTTGAGATAATTGTGATTGAATAAAAAACACATTTTGTTGCGTAAAACCCTTAAATAACAATGGGATACATCGAATGATGGCTCATTTTCAAGGTTTTTCTATGTATATTTCATATGCACAACCGCGATTTGATACCTCCAAACCCGAATTAGATATTGCTGAAAACTTGAAAAGAAAAATCACCTGAAAATATGCATCGAAAAAAACGAAAATTTTTCAAAAAATCATAACTTCCTTCATTTTCAATATTTTCGGGTGATTTTTTTTTCAAATGTTCGCATTGAGACCAACTTTAAGGAAAAAAATCGGGGAGAAAATCCGTGAGATCGACTTTTTTGGCCTTGCGTTTTGACGTGGATCTGCTCTTAGGTGAGTTGCGAATTTGGTCTGAATCATTTAGAAAAACATGAGATTCATTTTACTGCTGAATGAATGCAGTGAAATCGTTCCATTTTTACATTTCATAATTTTTGCTTCCGAATGGAAGCATTTATCGAATCCGAAAATTCCAATTTTTGTGTCAGGATAACTACTTTTGGCCTCAGAAGTTCGAATATGCAATTTTTAGACCATGCCCGTATGTATGTATGTATGTGTGTATGTGACCGATCGTTTTTCTAGGATAACTGAAAAAAATAATTGTTCAAATGAATCAAATTATGATTTAAAACATTCTTCCTAATGCCATCTTGAACGCGTTCGATCATGAGATTTATTGCATCATCTGTTGTTGAAAAAAATTATTTTGCAACCAATATTTTTGGGGCAATGTTGGCTGCCAATATTGAGGCAATGTCAATAAATTGTTGAATACAATAAATCATTGAATTCAATTTAAAATCCATCGTTATAGAAATTCTATGCGAGAACGAATTATTAATTTATGAGCAAAAATATATTGGCTATATTGTGACGAAAGCAATTGTCTCCTTCTATTTTATGCCACTCTTGACATTCAAGTTCATTAAAATTATCAATCAATCCAACTACCTTTCAATGTTTAACATTCATCACCAAAACATAATTTTCCATTACCCTCATTATAAACAAATCCATGTGTAGAAAATATGCACTGATGTATTCAATGTGTACACGATGTTTGTTTCTTCATTCAGATTATAAGTCCGCTTTGTAATTTACGCGGCCCCATTGCTCAATCTCATGGAAGTTCACATGAGAATGTGTCTTTCGCCCGCCGCCAGGACAGTTTCCAATTTCCTTTTTCATATCAAAGGATAATAGCGCCGCCACGCGGCAATGTGTTGATCTCGTTGAAGTGTTCGAACCACTCTCTATTCCTGTTCCGTACATTCATGGCCGAACTGCACGTTCGAGTTCGACTTTCTTCAATTCGAGATCGCATTCGAGATTCTCTGATGCTCTCCTTTATTATATACGCGCATGCGCAGTGCGTCTGACACATCAGTGCGCGCATGCACAGTGCGTCATGACAAAAGGCTCACTCACATGAAAATCTCATGTGGACTCGCCAAAAATTCTCATCGCTGATGCCCATGAGCAGCGCGCCATGACACTTGCCGTGGTGGCCGCCATGACAGTGCTGTTTTTTATTAAAGGAAAAAACTGAAAAAATACATACGCAGTTGGATCACCAACTTGTAGATTTTGTAATTATTTATTTGTAGACATCTCGACTTCTTCGATTGCAGGATTCATGGTGGATTATGATAGTTGAATATTTCGCAAGCACCTTCGCTGATAATAGTCGCCACCGGAAAGACTGAAAGTCTCTTCCTGCCTTGGCACGACACTCAACGCAAAGGCTTATGCACATGAAAAATTGTCATGTGGACTCGCCCAAAATTCTCATCGTCGTGCCCATGAGCAGTTCGCCATGACACTTGTGGTGGCCGCCATGACAGTGTTGACTCTTTTTTACGATAGGAAAACGGAGTATTTAATCAAAAATCGGGCTCCGTAGTTGAGTTCCCCGCAATGTTCTCTTTATTCCTGATACAAATATTCATTTTTTCGAATCGTTTTTCATGTAGTTTCGTCCAAACACAGATATCGAAGAGTCGTGTTATGGAATATCAAAAGCATATACCTCTCCCTCTGGTTTGCCGTCGGGGGTAAAAAGTGAAAGCGGGCAATACAAATTCAAAACATTAAACACATAAATTGATTAGTTATCGATATTCATTCAGTAAAAATGAAAATTTCATTGAATTCGGGCGCAATGAGCGAGGTATCTTATTTGAAACCAGTTGATCCCTATTTGGGCATAGGGGTTCCCAAAATTCCACTCTCCTACTGTCCCTAAAGTATCATTAGATGGTCATGGATATAGGTCATTAGATATCAAACAAGGGGGGAGAACTCCCAGAACAAGGGGATAATTTAATTGTTTCTACCCGAGTGTAGCTATAGTATTATTAGTAGTAATATATTAGTAGTAATATATTAGCAATATGCTCCTGAGGCCCGGTTGCACCATCCTCTGTTAACTAAACCGCCAGATAACGGTCTGTTAGTCCATAAGGATTACACATGGATAAATTTATCCTGGGGTAAAAATAGCTAACAGGGCTCGGTGCAACCGGCCCTGAATGAATTAAGTTTCGATTCAGTTGCATCATCTCCCTTGGGATACTGTTTGTTTTAAAAGAGGAATTCGAATAAAAACTTGACAGCAATCAGTACCTACACATATTTACGTATATAGTATAAAAATGGTATATTCCGGTCTTTCAGTCCATTTCTATTCCTCAACGCGAAAAACGGAAAGTTAAGTTGTGGTGCAAATAACTTGATGAAGAATGATTCTACACGGAGACAATATAAAATTAAACATTGGGCAGGGCTGTTGGTCGCTCGCTTCGCTCGCTCTCATTGCGTGTGAGCTGGAGTGGGTGTAACCCATTACAGGTCGAACCAATAACTTCCCGATCAATTCCCATTTTTCTGCTGAGTAGAAAAAAAGAAAATTTTGAAATTTCCATCTGCATAACGAGAAAACGGCTAAAACGATTGTGCTCAGCATTTAATCAAAATCGAATAACATGTAGATGCATCGATCTATTCTACATTTTGCCAAAGAAGTAACCTCGATTTTAGTGGTGGGGAGCATGAGCATAAGTGGGGGTATACGGCTGAGGTTACTCCTTTAGCAAGAAGCACTTTACATGTCATTCGATTTTGTACCAAAAAAATCCCATCCCATCATTCTGGGTAAAATTGTTGATCTTTCATAGAAAAACCATTTAGTGTATTTTTTTGTCACATATTTTATGCCAATAACTAACGAACCACTGAGACAATCATCTTCATACACTAATCAGTAGTAAGTTAAATTGATGCGCATCAATTGAAAAAAAAAGTTCAAATCGCATTATTCTGGAAGAAATAGTGGATTATGTGAAAACAACATAATTCTTGACGTTTTTTCATGTTTTTTGCGAATGACTCGATAACTGCTGAAGCAATCATTTTCACAAACTAATCAGTTTGAAGCTACATGAAGATGCATCGATTGAAAAAAAATTAATCCAATTGTTTCATTTGTTCAGTTCAGTTCAGGGAAGGTAACAACTCGTAAAAACCCAAAACGGTATACGAGAAGAACAAGTGGATAATCGCATTTTCAGCATACGGGTATAGTTTATGTTGCTAACAAATAAGCAATATTTTTGAAAAAACCGACCAAGTGCGCCTTTGTAAGCATTATATTAAAAAAAAAAAAAATGTTTCTAAGCAAAAAAAATTTTCAAAAAAAATTGTAGTTTTTCAGAAAAAAAAATTGAAAAAATGTCGAGTAACCATTTCAATGCGTTGTTGTGGAAAAATGCCCGAGTACTTATTTATGGATAATTGTTTCTGAGAAATGGAAAAAAGTGCAGAAATAAAGAAGGGCGCCAAGTTCATGAAGTTGAACTTGTGATTTTGAAAAACCACAGAACTTTTCATAACATCTAGAAGCAATTTCAGCTTTTTTCTACAGTCGGATTGTACTGTTGCAAATTTGATAAGTTTGAACTCATCAATGCCAACTCAATATTGTCTATTCGTGTGAGTTACGAAGTGGGTACGACCATAAAAAGTGTGGTTATCCACACAAAGTCAAAGAAAAAGAGTGTCAATACGAGTGTTTTTTTTTTAATGTTCAGAAAATTCTCAGGTCCAATGTACTTGGCGCGGTTTTTTGAAACACTCATTGCTTGAGGGTGGAGAACGCAAATTGAAGAGTGTTTTTGTGGGGAATCAATTCATTAATAAACAGGAGGAATGAATTTTCAAAGCGCGGAGTAACTCCGGACAAGTTCTTCTCATTCAAAAATTCATTTCTCCCCTCCCTAATTGAGATGAAGGAATGAAACTAACGCCTATCGATCGAGAATTATATTTTCAATAAATGACAACGGTTTCATTCCTTAATCTCAATAGCAGCGGAAGGATGAATTTTTAAAGCGCGGAGTAACCCCGAACGGTTCTCCGGCGTCGAGTGAGCCCGGAAAGGCTCCCCCGATGTTCGCAACTCCCACGAAATTATTATTTAATGAATTAATTATTGATTAACCAGTCGATTCCCTACGAAAACACTGGTCAATTTGTCTTCCCCACCCCGGAAACTATCGCAAGAAAAAAATTTGAACCCCCAAAGTTTTTTCCGCAATCCCCCATCCCCGTAATTTCCAAAAGTCCCATGAAATTATTGTCCACTTAATTGATTGTTAATTAATGAGTCGATTCCCCACAAAAACATTAGTCAATTTGACTTCTCCACCCCCCAAAACTAGGAAAAAATTATAACCCCCAAAGTTTTTTCCGCGCCTCTCCCTGCACCCCGTAATTTCCGAAAGTCCCACGAAATTATTATTTAACTAATGAATTATTGATTAATCAGCCGATTCCCCACGAAAACACTGGTCAGTTTGAGTTGTCCACCCTCGTGACTACCACTAGGAAAATATTAGAATCTCCAAAGTTTTTTCCGCACCCCCCACTCCCATAATTATTGCAAGTTTCACGTAATTATCAATTAATTAATTAATGATTAATGAGTCCATTCCCCACAAAAACATTGGTACAAATAATAATTTGGAAAGATTATTATTAAAATTAAAATTATTGTTAAATAATAATCTTTCCAGATTATTATTTTGAACAACGATTCTACGAAAACACACATTTTTCATTTTCTTATCAATTTTTTTCGACTGAAATCAAATTTAAAAATACGCGGCAACATCCGCCCGTGATCTCCGACTGCGATCAACTTGACCGAGTTGGTAATTCAACGCTTCCCCCATCTCGCGAAATTTCCCAATTCGGACTTTTATTGCCATATATCATACTATCAATCGTTCTTTGTAATTGATAAAATTAACAAACTAATTGGTGCAAATCGGTCCAAATAGTTCAGCTTTTAATATTTACTCATGGATTTCAGTCATTTTCGCCTTTTTTACCCGAAAATGAACAGCCACGTTTAACAGCCACGTTTCTCCGTGGCTCCTAAATTACCAGGGCGACTCAATTTTTTTGGTTGTGAATTCTCAATACACATCTCCCCCCTCCACTCCAAATTTTCATAAAAAATCGCTATCTCCCTCAGTTTCGGAGATATATTCAAAAAAATTACCGATTTAATTTTTTCCATTACAAATCCTCACCCCCACCCCCCAAATTTTCGTAAAAATTCGCTATCTCCCTTAGTTTCGGAGATATTTTTGGATAACCTCAACGATAACCCACCCTTTCATAAAACATCCCTCTTTGCAAAACCCCCCACTTTACAACCCCCCCCCCCCCCCCGGATATCACAACCCCTCATTTTGCGAAATTCCCACTCAAAAATTCGAAAAAATTTCTAGATTTTAGAAAATATTTTTTTTCTTCTAAAATCAAGTATATTTTGGTTTAAATTTAATCCCAATTCTAATCATTAATTTTAAACAATTTTCTTCAAAAACTTTTTTCTAATGCTAATCCACTTCTTTTCTCTGTGCGTCTGTAATTTTTTTCATATTCTACAAGTTATTTACATATATTTGTTAAGGAATTAATTCAATTCAATTCAATTCATTTATTTCCTTTGATGTTACAAAAGTTTCTTCTTTGTTTTACATCACATTCAGCTTCCGCCTCACATTTTCCTCCATACTACATAAATTCTTTACTGATAATGATAACAATAATAATACTAATATATTCATGTGTTTTTAAATTTGGTTAGCTTATTTGGTTCATTTAGTTTCCCCTCCTCTTATCCCTACCACCATATCTTATTACTTTCTCCCTATCACACTTTATCACTTCGTCGAATTGAGACTCTGAAGTCCTCCGCCCTGCCTGTCCGTCCGCTGCTTCTCCTCTTTCCTCAGCGCCTTCTCCAATCTCACCAACCTCTCATACGATCTTCTCGTGGGGGGCTCTCTGAACATCTCAATTGCTCTTCTTCTCCATTGCCATTCGTTGCTCCTCTTTCTCGACTCTTCCCACCATTTCCCATCTTGTGGGCCTAGCCTCTTCATCAAAACCTTACATCCCACCACGTGCCCTAGGGTCCCCTTCTCTCGTCCACAAGCCCTGCACTCATCTTTATCGAATCCTTTCTTTCCTCCTATGAGCAGATTCCCGGATCTCCATCTCGCCCAGGCTACTTTCTGATCCAACTTCAGACTCGTATTCGACCAGTATTCAGCCATATCATTATTCTCTTTAATTTCGTTGTAGTAAACGCAGTACGTAGACCTCTCTATCCTTTCCCAATCTAGCTGCCGTTCCTGATCCTCCATTATCTCCAACATCTCCGCCAGCCTCTTTTCTGCTTCCTCCTCTTCGCCTGCCCATAGATTCTCCACAAATTTGCCATCGCCCAACGCCCTTAGTCTCTCCTGTACATCCTTTCCCCAACTGGAGGGTTATGATGGGCAACCGCCCATTCATAATCCCCCTCAATCCCTCTCTCAAATACTTCCTTGCCCATCTGCTTTCATCCATCTTGCTCAGCTTGATCAGAAAGGCTGCTGCTCGTCTGAACGCCTCTATCTCCACGCTGTGTCCTCCTGTCGCCATTCTCCATGTATAGTCTAGCGTATTCCTAGCCAGTCCCATGCTAGCCTTCGTGTATCTTTTCTGGATCTTCTCAATTGTTTCTTGCCTCTTCCATCCCCATAACTCCACGCCATATAATGCTGCCGCCTGTACTGTCACCCCCATAAAATAAAGCCTCCTTCTCAAATTCTTCAGTCTCCCCCTTGTCATCTCCCCCCAAGCCTTGTTCATCAATGGCTGAGCCTTCCCAGCCAGCTTCCTTGCATGTTTTCCATATTTATTCTTTGTCGTAAACTAAAATCCTAAATACTTAAATTCATTCACTACTTCTATTACTTTCCCCTTGTATTTCCAACTCTCGTCTCTCCTTTTACCCCCATTCCTGAAGATCATGACCTTTGTTTTCTCCACACTCCCCTCCATCCAATTCTCGTCCGCCCATTTCTCCAATGTCCTCAGCATCTCCTCCAACCCCGCGCAATCCTCTCCCACCATTGCCGCGTCATACAATAGAGAGTGTACTTTCACCCCTGCCCCTGCCCCTCCATCGCCTCTCTTCTCTAAATCCTCCACCATATCCTGAATAATCACATTGAACAGTATAGGGCTTAGCGGGCATCCCTGCCTCACGCCCTTTCCAGTTCTGAACTCCTCTGTCATCCCCTCTCCCGTTATCACCCTGTTCCTCGTGTCCTGGTAGATCCTCTGAGTCATCCTCAGGAATTTCCCTTTAATCCCCAATCTCTTCATCTTATCCCACAGCTTCCCCCGGTCCACTTTATTAAAAGCTGCCTTAAAATCTACGAACGCCACATATAGCTTCCCTCCCTTCCTCTTTAGCCTGCTCCCAATCAAGGTATTTAGCACAAATACCTGTTCCATGGTGCCTCTCCTCCTCCTGAATCCTGCCTGCGCTTCCGACAACTTCTCTTCTTCCTCCAGCCATCTCCCCAATCTGCTAGTCATAATTGTCGCGAGAATTTTATATCCTATATCCAGGAGAGATACTCCCCTGTAATTAGCCACCAAGTTCACGTCTCCACTTTTATGGATGGGGAAGATCGTGGCTATTCTCCATCTATCTATCATTTCTTCTCTTCTCAACAATTCTTTGATAATCTCAGTTAATTCATTCTCCCCCTCCTCCAATAAGTTTCTCCAGAATTCCGTCATTATACCATCTTCTCCTGCCGCTTTTCCCAGCTTCAACTGATTTATTGCCCCTCGGATCTCCCAGTCTGGTGGCTCTTTATCCATCTCTGATTCTTCTGCATCCTCTTCATTATTTCCAGCAACCTCCCCTCCTCCTTCGTCCAATCTTCCCTCTAGTGGTTCCTCTATACTCCGCCTCCCCTCCTTCTCTGCATCAGCGTGTCCCTTTTGCTTCTCCTCTTTCGCTTCCAGTAAGCCTTTGAAATAAGATAGCCATTCCTCATCCGTAATCCTATTTATCTCCTTTTTCCTTGTCTTCCTGAACCAGTTCATTGCCTTCCACCAGTCCGCCATCGTCCTACTCGCTGCCACACTCATTTGTTTGTCCTCTATCCATTCCTTGATCAGCCCATTCCTAATATTCCTCAAGACTCTCTTGGTCTCGTTATACTTCCGTTTAGAAGCACAATCCCGCTTCTTCCTGAACCTTTTCAGATCCCGAAACATCTCCCTCCTCCCTTTCTGGTATTCCCCATTATCCCAGTGTGCTCTCCTCGATGGATTCCGCCCCGAAATCATCCTCGAATCGTGTGCTGCCTTGGTTGTTACCTCTACTACCTTCTCCCACCTGTCCTTCACCCCCTCCTCTAACTCTCCTCTCTCCGTCCACTCTTTGCTCCACTTTTCTTTGAATTCCTCTGACCGGGCTTCTTTCCACCTCAACCTTACTATGCTGTTGCTGCCCCCACTTTTACCGTCTTCCTGTCCCATTCCACTCTGAAGACAACAGGGAGATGGTCCGATCCTTCTTGTTCCGTTACCACAATTTCCCAGAACCACTCAGGGGCCTCCTCCCCCTCCCTTTTAACTATTATATAGTCTAATACACTTCCCAGCCCTGTCCCTTCCCCTATAAACGTTATACTCCCCTCCTCATCCTTGTTGGCCCTTCCGTTCTGTATCAACAATGGTTGGCGGAAAAATCAGCCCAGGAAAAAAGAGACCCGGAAAAAAAAGACCAGGGAAAAAAAGACCACGGAAAAAAAGACCACGGAAAAAAAGGACTACGGAAGAAAAGGCCCAGTTTTTTTTTCTTTCTGTTTTTCTATTTCCAAATTCATTTTAGCCAAATTGGGAAGGACATTTAATTATAAAACGCCACTTTTGAGAGTCAATTACTACTGACGGAATGAATTATATCAAAGTCTTTGGGGGGGGGGGGGGTNTGGGGGGGAGGGTACTTGATCAAGAAGTGAGGGGGAGGGGCGAGTAGCAAGCTGAAGATATGTATACAAAGCAAGAATAATTGTAGTAGATGAATTCACGGAAACAATCAAAGATATCGGAAAACTGAGAGAGATAGAGTAGGATTATTCAATTGATCTGGTATACAGAACGTAATTCATGCGAGTTTGTAACGTCTTTTGAGCTTCAATCGTTAATCTGTTTCGGAACACCCCTCGATTGAATTTCGTATAATGACGAGTGTCTACATTAATTGTAAGATTCGTGAACGCCGGTGTTTACATTCGTGGTACTTATTGGAACTAATCTAAGCATATTGATTGCCAAAATCTCGGTACCGATTCAGTTGATCGCATTATTCCCAGATGAGCAGACGTTTCCTTGACCATGGAAATAATCAAGTCCAACAAAGGTAAACCAAAGTCGAGTGATCAAGCTAAGGGCTTCATGTATATTGTTAAAAAGTGCAACGATGGGATCACTACATGGCGATGTGATCTATGCTTTGCAAAAATGAAGGTATGTTTATTTATTATACTGATAATACCGTGAAGATCATTTGAGATTCAGTACAGTGATTTAATTGGTTTCGAGCTGCAGTTTCTCCATTTCTTTGAACCTTTTTAATTGTTTTGTTTTGAAATGAGCATTTTTTTATCACATAATATTTGATAACATTATTATTGTGGAAGTCGAAGAATATTATGAAATGCAAAAAATTCGAAGAAGTTGAAATTTGTAAGAATTGAACAGTTATTTGAAGCATTTATGTGAACCATGAATTCGGATTTGAAAGGATAGAAAGTAATAGATTTATCATTGAATCATACATAAAGATACATTTTGCTGGTCGGAATATACTTCTATATTTCTTCAGTTTATTGTTTCTATTGGCTATTTATTAAACTGTCTATTTTTTCTTACACTTCTAATTTTTAGTGTCCAGCTATTATCAAGACTATCGACATCCAGCCCACTGATGATGAAGGGCCAATGCACAATCATGTAGGAGACGTTGAGCGTGTCAAAGCTTTTAAAAGTTACGGTCAAATGAAGGAGCAGGTCCGATCGTCACACGCTACACCTGCCCAAATTTTCGCAGAAGGTGTTCTCCCGCTGAGATCACCCACTCGAGCAAGGTTACCACTACAGGAATCTGCACGTCGTACATTGCGTAATCACCGACGTGGTAATATTCCACGAGAGCCCACTTCCCTTGAAGATCTCGTCATTGAAGGTGAGTCTATGCTTTTTTTTTGTCCTCAACCCTTCCAAGGGCTGAAGTTCTCCCCCCCCCCGTATTCCGGAAAAAAATTCGAAGCTAAAAAAAAATGGATAAAAAATAGTTGTATTTTATAATTAATTCAGCGGCGAAGAGGTATGAAAAGATGAATTAATTTCTCTCAAAATTGGAGGAGAAATTGAACAAATTTCTATTCAAATAAAAAGAACACAGTTGAAAAAAAAAACGCCAAATAAAAAATGGCCGATGGAAAACCTTTCACCTTTCACCTTTCCCCCTTTTACCCTTATTTGAAAAACCCTTCACCCTTCCCTTTCCCTTCCCCCCTTTGACCCTTATTCGAAAAACATTTCACTCGTCCCCTTCACCCTCCCCTTTCATTCTTATTGAAAAAAACCCTTCACCTTTCCCTCCTTTTCGAAAAACCAACCCTTTCCCTCACTCTTACCCTCCTAGCTTTCTGAAACCCCTCCACCCTCCCTCACTCCCTTCTCCTCTTCCTTTTCTAAAATCCTCGTGGATTTTTTTTCCGGGACTTTTTTCCGTCGGATTTTTTTTCCGTGGAATTTTTTTTCCCGGGCATGTTTTTCCAGGATGTTGGAGTCGGAAAAATAGTTGTATTTTATGATTAATTCAGCGGCGAAGAGGTATGAAAAGATGAATTAATTTCTCTCAAAATTGGAGGAGAAATTGAATAAATTTCTATTCAAATAAAAAGAACACAGTTAAAAAAAAAACGCCAAATGAAAAATGGCCGATGGAAAACCTTTCACCTTTCCCTTTTACCCTTATTTGAAAAACCCTTCACCCTTCCCCTTCCCTTCACCCCTTTGACCCTTATTCGAAAAACATTTCACTCGTCCCCTTCACCCTCCCCTTTCACTCTTATTGAAAAAAACCCTTCACCTTTCCCTCCTCCTTTTCGAAAAACCAACCCTTTCCCTCACTCTTACCCTCCTAGCTTTTTGAAACCCCTCCACCCTCCCTCAATCCTTTCTCTTCCTCTTTTTCTAAAATCCTCGTGGATTTTTTTTCCGGGACTTTTTTTCATCGGATTTTTTTTCGGTAGAATTTTTTTTCCCGGGATTTTTTTACCGGGGATGTTTTTTCCTAGATTCATCGTGCCATCAAATTCGACTGGAATTAAATTTTTCTTCTTGTTTGTATTCCAGGAGAGTGGACCACGACTGGAAGAGACGAAGACGAACGTTTCTTGCTCAGAGACAATGGTGGAGTAGACAGTTCTCGGATCATTATTTTTGCTACAGATTGTATGCTCAAGTTACTGGGTGATGCCACGGATTGGTATATGGATGGAAATTTTAAACTGGCTCCTCCACTCTTTCGTCAATTGTACGTCCTTCGCGTGATTGTGGGTGGGGTGCACATCACTGCAGCTTATATCCTATTAGAGGATAAGGCTCAAAGTTCTTATGAAGAGGCTTTCGAGATTTTAAAAGAGGAGTGTCGTCAACGTAATATTTTCCCTGACCCCCAGAACTTTTACGTTGATGATGAGATCGCGATTTTTCAAGCTATTCGTGAATGTTTCGACGAAGATGCAAACATCAGAGGATGTTTTTACCACTTATGCCAAAGTACCTATCGAAAGGTACAAGAGTTGAGTTTGACTGATGCCTACAAGCACGACATGACGTTCAATCAATTTTGTGGGATGCTTGATGGGNGCTTGTAGGGTTGTCTAGGACTAATAATCTTACTGAAGGATGGAACAATAGATTCGGTCATTTGGTAAACATGAAACACCCCCCAGTATTTGTCTTGCTTCGAAAGATGAGACAAGAATTAGCTTCCGATTACATCAAATTAGACCAACAGGAGCTGGGAGTCGTGGCTAGGAGAAAGAAGAGAACAAAAACAGAAACTAAGAATGATCAACTATACAATCTCTGTAGCCAAAGAGTGGAGAGACAGCTGAGTATCCCAAAATTTTTGAGATCCATCAGCGAGGTCATTCGTTTCCGGTGCTTCGATTAAGAATTTTCCAACTTCTTAATGATCTTGCTATCGAGTGACTCATAACTCGTTGACTATTATTTCGAAGTACATGATTTGATGATCAAATTGTAAAAGATTGTTTTGCACATTCATCTATATTTTTTGGTTATTATATATTTTTTCTATTTACCAAAGATTGATATTGGAGAAACAGACTTGAGTATCGTTATGAATATAAGGCAGTTATTCAAATTGTAATCTCAAAAAATGATATTACATCTTCATTAATACGTTCGAATTTCACATCCTTCATGGTCTCATATTAATTTTCATTTGCGACAAATAAGTGTATCAATTACGTTGTACCGATTTCTGTAATTAAAATAAAGTTCTGAAAATTTTCCGTTTGGTTCCTCATTTGGTTTCCACGTTCCATGAGATTTTATTCGTGGGTTTTATTCCATGGGCTTTTTTTTTCCGTGGGCTTTTTCTTCCGTGGTCTTTTTTTTCCGTGGGCTTTTTTTTCCGTGGACTTTTTTTTCCGTGGGCTTTTTTTTCCAGGGCTGTTTTTTCGGGTCTTTTTTTTCCGGGTGTCTTTTTTCCGGGTCTCTTTTTTCCTATATTCATCAGCAATGCCCTTTCTTCGCACCATTCTACTAACCTTACCCCTTCGGTCCTTACTGTCTTATCCTGCGAGTTTCTTTTCCTTGTGTATGATTCCCGTTCCATTCTGTTCTCCGCCACCCCCTGCAGCTCTCCTATCCTCGCGTTCAGTACGCCAGAGATGATCAGTCTCTCGCTCGACCCCTCCAATTCTTCCACCAGTTCATCCATTTGTCTCAAAGCTTTCTTCAGATTTTTCCTATCATTAACATATGTGCTCAATACTCTGTAGCTCACTTCAGTGCCCTTCTCCTTAATCTTCACCATGAGCCCATATTCCCATTCCTCTACAGTCCAATCTGCTTCCAGCGACCTCCTGATCCCCAGCAAGTGACCCCCACTGGCCTTTCTTCGTTTATTCACTCTCCTTGCCTCCTTCCCGAACCATTGGAATTGCTTATTCATCTTCTCTATCATTTTCCACATTGTCTTTTTCTCCAGATGAGTTTCTTGAAACATTACTATATCCATTTCTCTCCATTCCTCCTCATTCTTTCCAATGTTTCTGACGTTTTCCACATTCCAGTGCATTATCCTGAGCCCTTGTTCTGCCCCCTCCTCTCCATTGCCTGCCTCCTCATTAAAAGGGCCCCCTACTCCCCCTCCTCCCCTCACTATCCCACGCTCTCAGCTCTCCTCTATCGTCCCACTTCGTCCAAGCCCCATCCACCCCAAGGCTTTCGTATCCTGTCTCGGCCTGTCTCCCCTTCTTCCTCCAGTTTCTCGCCTCCTTCCCTAGCCACTCCTGCACCTCCTTCTGCCTTTCTGGTAGATCATCATAGATGTACACCCCCCATCTCTTTCGTCTCAACTCTGCCCTACCCAGCATTATCCTCTTCTTGTGGTCCAGCTCCTCCACTCTTACCAACCATCCTCCCCCTTCCCTTCTCTCCATCATGTCTATCCTTGTTCTCACTCAAAATGCCTCATAGAACCAGCTTTCCAGCTCCAACCTCTTTGCCCTCATGATGAGCGTCAGCCCCTCAATATTGAGGTTCCTTCTTTTTGCCCTTTTTGTTTCTGTCTCAGCCTGCCATTCCTCCTCTTCCAGTGGTCTCGGTGGAGGATTATAGTACTCTCCTGCCTCCTCTCTCTCCCTTTCTTCCGCATCCCAGTCCTCAGCTACCCAATTTTGGACCTCCGCCTCCCTTTCTTCCTTAACCTCCTCGTCCTCGAACTCATCCTCCCAGTACCCTGCATCGTCCGGTGCCCAGTCATACTCCTCCTCCTCCCCTTCAGAACTTCCTCCACCTCCTCCATCAGTTTGAAAACCTGCATCATTTCTTGTTTGCTTTTTCGGATTGTCGAGACCCCCAGCGCCTCTGACACCTTTCTGCTCTATTTCCAAGTGAATCCTCCCCTCTAGGGAACTCCCAGGCGCCATTCCAGGGGCTACTTGGGTTGGGTGCCTCTCCACTCTTTCATCCCTATCCTCTCTTCGTATTCTCCTGTTTGTCTGCTCAAGGTCCTCCGCTTTCAGCCTCCACGAATCCGCCATCCCCTTCCATTCCCTTACTTGCCCAGCCAGGTTCTCTATCTCTTCCTCCGCTTGCCTCACTCTTTCTTGCATCTCCCTGAATTGTTCTTCCCTCCAGGTCATTGTTTCCTTCTCTACTTCCCTCCTTCTCTCACAGCTCTCGCATTTGTCCTTCCTAATTCCGTTTCTTACCTCCTCCCTGATCAGGTGTTCCAAGTCCGCCATTCTGGCTTCCCATTCTCCTTTCTGCCTCTCTTCCCAATCCCTCATCCACTTTTCAAGGCTATCAATATCCATCGCGCCCATCGAGCCCATCGATGACGGAATTTCACTACGTCTTACCTCATTCACTCTCTGAACCTCCGACTCCTCAACCTGTCCCTGCAGTCCTCCGCGATCATCTCCGGTCCCATCCTCTTGGAGCTGTTCTATCTGTTCCCTACTACCATCATTGACCCCATCCTTAACCTCAACCGTTACACTCTCTGTGTTGTCCACCACTTTCTTCTTCCCTGCCTCTGCCTCCTGTGACTCTGATATTTCTCTTTCTTCCAACGTCAAGAGTGTCGGCTGAGCATCCTCTAGGCTGCTTACCTGTCTTTCTCCCTCTCCTTCTTTTTCCATCAATGTGCTTTCGTGCTGGGAACAGCGTCAACTTCCCCACTCTTATTCTCTGTCTCTCCTTCCTCATCTTGTCCTGCCTGTTCCACGGGTAATCCTGATGACCCTCTCGCCTCCGTACTTTTAGCAGTAATTTCCGGCGTCCTCGCTAGGGTTTTTGAAGCCTTGAATTCTTCCTCTTCCCCCAGTACTCTCTACTCTCTTTGTCATTTCACTATTACCTACTTCCACACTCCCTGTATCCACGCCACCTTTTTCCAAAATTCCTCCCGAGACTGTCTTCGTCTTATCATTCCCTTTTTCCTTATCACTCCTCCAAAGATCCTCCAGTTTCCTTATCCTCGATTTTGACCTAGTGTCCCGCCTACTCGTCCTGGGCGCTATCGACCTGGGAGCCTATTCTCGAATTGAAATCGTACGTTCGACTTCAACAAGTCGCATACGGCCCATAAGACGTACCATGAGTCGCATGCGACCTATTGAAATCGAACGCACGATTTCAACCACTGAAATGTAGTATATACTGGAAAGGGCACTGCCATGTTAGGCCCGTAAGCGGAAAACGAGCCAGAGAGAGGTAGATTTTCAAGGATACCTGTCTCACTCTAGCAGACATTGCGCATGCGTAGAACGAGCATGTACATGCGAGTTAAAAAGCTTATGTACTCTGAGTGGTGCACACTCAATTGTTGCTATTTACATCTTGGCGATAAGTGTCCCATTGTGAGAATAAAAAAATATCCTCTAATCCACGAACAGCTATTTCGTAGAAAATTAGAGGAAAAATCGTGTATTTTGATGTTGTCTTCATTGGATTTCTCATGTATTCTTCATGCATTAAAAAAATTCACAATTACAATATTCTCATTTTTTATTGCAGTATTGGGACAACTAGATATAAACAGATTCCAATTCAACTCCTCGACACACGAGGCATTTTCCTGAACTTGAGAGTCCCTGGAATTCCCTCAAAATAAAACCTATATCATTCAATTTATACTTTCTGTTTCAGGAATTATACTGGACATACCTAAATTTCAAAATCCGAATACTGATGACGATATCGACTCAGAGGATTTCGATACACCTTCAGATTGATTGAACAAATAATCTCTTGAATTGTATATTTTTTTGTATTTTTCCCATGTGGAATTATTTTAATTAAATTGTAAATGGCCCGAGTATTATTACATTGGAAAAAAATGATCAATTCTATGTTATAATGATGCAACAAAAAAAATTGAACGCCAATACTGAATTCTATACGTTCTAGAAGGTAAGAAAACTTTTTGAGCGGACGGTACGAGAGAGATAGGTATCCTTGAAAATCGCCCCTCTCTGTCGGCTCGCGTCAGGCGGATCAGTGCCCTTTCCAGTATATACTACATTTCAGTGGTTTCAACTCGAGAATAGACTCCCTGTCCCTCAGTGCCTCTTCATTACCCTCCGAGTTTTTCTTTCTCCTACCTCTTCTTTTCTCTCCAGATGGCTCCTCCGCCCTGTTCCCCTTCTCCTTATTTCTCCCGGGTGTTTTATCCTGTTTGGCGCCATCTCCATCTCTGAAGTCATCATTTTTGCGCCCTTTTCCCCCCTTCTTCGCTTTACTGCCCACCATTCTCCTAACCTCTATCACCTCACACCGTCTTTCTTTCTACGATCCCCTGATTAATAAAGTGTTATCACTCCACCCTTCAACTCTCTCACGCTCCTTTCACCTTTATCTTCCTTCTTTTCCAACTTTCACCTTTTCCAACCCGCTTTTTACGCTTATTTGGCGGTTAAAACGACTAGCCACTGACTCGCGCGTCTGATGCGTTTCAGCACCCAAGCGCCACCCCTGTTAAGGAATTAATATAATTATCAAATTATTGCATAGACCGGGAGTGGAATTCTCAGTACGATGAATCCCCAATAACCATGCCGTGCAGGAAGTGTTTGGAATCAACGTTTGGTGGGGTTCTGAACGCAAGTTGCCTACAAACGTTGGTGGTAATGGTATGAAACTATGGGCGCCAATGTTTAGCGGAATAGTGCCGTCCATTTGTGCTCCAAAATGGGAAGCAAAGTAATCCTACAAATTGTTTGCACTAAGGGACAGCAAATTGTCAAGAACGAATGCATGAATTTTGGAAGTTCAATTTGCCACTAAATTGTTGTCACTTGTAAATAGTCAATGTTTGCTGACATTATGGTGGCAAATTGTCTCAACTTTTAATCTGTTTACTTTTGAATGGAAACATCATTTCAACGATTAAGTAAATAATTCTTCATAATTATATAACAAGGGTTCTGAGTTTAGTTTGTGATCTGAAACTTTTATTCACTTCAGAAACTGTAATAATATAATGCCCGAATATTAAATGAGATGTTGTGAAACGTTCAAATAATGATTGAATCTTCTTTGGTTGCTGAAATTGAGCTTGTATGGGCAATGTAGTCTGTTATTGCTCCCGATTTATATGTTCGAAATTTCTGTTTCGTTTAATATGTTCAGATAATTTTGTCAGCATTCATCCTCATGAGTTTTTGTTTCAGGTTCATTCTTAGCAATTCTATTATGTACGAAACAACATTTTTTTAGATTTCAGACTTTTTAACGAAATTTGTTTTTTTTAGATAGGATGAAAAAGCATTTTCAGTATTTAATATGTATTTCCAACGAAATTTTTTCATTTTTTCAATTGAGTATGATTCGTTTTTCGCCGAAGTTACTATTTCCACACAGACTATCAATAAATGAAATTGAAGATCTATTTTCTTCCATTCAAAGTTTACTGTTTGTTGAAACTTCTGACGAAAAACAGAAAACTTGACAAAGAAAGAAAGTAGAAAATCAATTCAGAAAAATCTTCTTTTCATTGAATGCACCCTCATGCTATTGTTTAGATGTCATTAGTGAAAAGAGTCATGAAGCGTTTAAACATGAAAATTCCTTAGTCCAGTTCGAGGTTCGACCAATTTTCATTATCACACAACACATTTGTGGAAACTCGAAGTGCTTTCATTCTTCCAACTTTTGTAACAAACGATTGACGACTACAGATGTGAAATGACCGTCATTTTTTCTTTCGATCAGGTCAGGCAAAATTGACCGGTTTCTGACCGTTCTCTGACTTGACCGAATCTGGATGCGAAATGAACGTCAGCATGGGGCAGCGTCAAACACGAGCGAGAATGACCAAAAATCATCCATATAGTTGTAAATTGACAGTCATTTTCGCTTTGGTCACTTTTGAGGCATTTTTTGAGAGTTTGATTCAAATATTTTTTGGGATACTCGAATTTTCATAATTTAAGGTATAAGTTTATTCACGATGAACTCAAAAATGAAAACAATGGTCGTAATTCATTTACTATAGAACCAGCCAATCAATAACTGAAACTTACTGAACTGACACTCAAAAATTTAGCGTCATTTATATAGATGACAATTTATTCGGTCATTTCTTGTTGATGGCTGATCGTCATTTTTTTCTCTGACCATATCGTCAGATTCTTGGCGCGGTAATTACGGGTTATGACGGTGGCCATTGACCGGTCAGATAATTTTTGTCATTGACATCTCTAATCATGACGCACCGAGTTCAAAACGTACCTAGATAAAACTTCAAATTTCCCTCTACTCTCTAGACATGCGCGTAAACATATATGTATCTATGTCGCATGTCCACGTATCATTGTTTACATGTAGACGGAAAGTATGAATCACGGGATCTCAGAGAGTATTCTGTGTGTTTTTGTGCCAGTCTCTCGGTCTTTCTATAAGGAATTGAAGAAGATTGTCATAGTGTTTGAACTACTGGATGTAATTGCCAACAATCCTCTTTTGAAGAAGATATAATTAGTGAAACATTCCATAAAGGGTGTAGAAATGCAATATTTTCGTGCATTCGAGCGTTCTCCTGACAAGGGGTCGTCCATAAATTACGTAAGACATTTGGGGGGGGGGAGGTCAAAGATTTCTTACGGTGTCCCACGTGGGGGGGCGGGGGGGGGCCTCAAGCATCTTACGTATNAGTACTTGACCTTCATAATCATTTGACCCTTGTGACTATCCTGCATGCCTCTTCTGGTTGACTCTTGCGGTCGTATGACCTCTGAGCAGGGTTGGGCATCTAGGACTAAAGGGAGGTTCTTACGTGATGATGTAAAAAACCGGTACCTACAGGGCGTAATAAATGTAAAAAATGTAAAAAACTCATATAACCTCACAATTAACAAAGAGATGGCCAAAGTTCACGAGAGTCAAACGTGACGAGGGTCACAAGAGTTACAAGGAGACCATCAAATTTCACGAGGGTCATATGGGTCACAAGGGGATGGTCGAATTTCGCGAGATTCAAATGTCACGAGAGTCACAAGGGGATGCCTCAATTTTACGGCGGTTAAACGTCACGCGACTCACAAGGGGGCGATTAAATTTCACCGTATTCCTTTGTGACCCTCGCAATGTTTGACCCTCGTGCGATTTACTCATTCCCTTGTGACGTTGGACCCTGTGGAATGTACCATTGGGACATTTAACTGTGGTAAAATTTAATTATTCCCTTGTGACTCTCGTGACGTTTGACCCTCTTGAAAATTTAGCGATCCCCCCCGGGATGAAAAATTTGAGTCTTTTTGGGGTCTGCAAGACTCGCGTCTGCGTCTATGAGAGAGTAGGGCTCAGTGCCAGTAGCCATACTTTTGAGAGACTCTGCGTGGGAGACGCAGCAAGACTGCCGAGAGACTGCTACCGAGCGTCTCTCGGCGAGAAGCTCCGCGTCTCTTACGTATCTCAATAATTAATTAATCACTAATAACTCCATCAATTTCATTATTGGAAAATAATTGAAAATATTAATGTAGTTAATTCACAAATTGAACAATTATAAAACAAAAAAAAGAAATCGGTTCAGCGGTTCTCCAGATGTTCCCTCCCGGTCATCCGCCGTGTTCCCTTTCGGTCACCCATCCTTTTACTAACCCAACTCGCTACTGCTTAGCTTCAGTGATCGCAGGTTACCCCGGTTCTTCTGCGCTGTACAGCTGCTTGTGGCGAGTCAAATTTTTTTTCGCTTGATATGCGCAATTATTGAGAGGGAGGAGATAGGGGAAGCATTGACGAAGGTGAACAATGGGGTAATACGGGATAACGGAGAGGGGCGCATGATAAGGGAAACTGGAATTAAATGGGGCAAAATGGGATACTGGGGTGGAGTGAACTAACTGGACAGCGGGGTAAAATAGAACGCAGTTGTGACATTTACTCGTGGGGTAAAACGGGAAAGCAAGTTAGTTAGAGTGGGGCAAAATGGGATAGCGTTTAAATGAACCCATAAAGTAAGCCGGAACGGTGAGTTACTCCGACAGTCGGGTAAAATGGGATAACGGGGTGACTTGGAGTAGGGGTTGAATCCGAAACCGAATTAATTTAATTTTTCAATTTTTGTACTTTTTCAATTTACTTTTCTAATTTTTTTATTTATGGTTGGGTAAATTGAATGATGGAATGAAATTAGATGGTCGAGTGTAGAATTGAATTTCCGAGTAAACAGGACGAGAATGCTATTCACTGCTCAGATTGTGGGGTAAAATGGGGTGAACTAAATGACAGGCTAATTAGCCGGAGGGGTAAATTGGGCGGCAGGTAAATTAAATACGGGTGTTTAGTGGGATGATCGGGTATCACCTCCCCCCCCCGGCCCAAATTCACCCATGGTCCAGGCTGTTCCATTCTACCTCACCTTCCCGTTTTACCCCACTAGATAATTAGCCTGCCATTTAGTTCACCACTCCTCCCATTTTACCCCACGATATAATTCGTCCATCACTCGCGATCACCAGATTATCTTATCTTGCTCCGTCGTCCAATTTATTATCCCCCCCCCCCAACCATCCTTTGGACTATATTATACTTGCTCCAGTGTCTATTTAATTAACAATTAATGAATCAATAATTAATTTTTGCTTGATCCTGATTATCAGTCCCGAAAATTCTAAGTCCCTATCTTTCAATGAGAGACTCTAG
The DNA here is from genome assembly GCF_001412515.2 of Diachasma alloeum. Classification (NCBI taxonomy): domain Eukaryota; kingdom Metazoa; phylum Arthropoda; class Insecta; order Hymenoptera; family Braconidae; genus Diachasma; species Diachasma alloeum. The sequence goes on from NW_021680551.1 coordinate 219,736, forward strand.
TCTCTACCGTGTTGGCGAAGATTCAGATAGACTCGAGTCTCTCACCAAAGACTCTCCGAAACGCGAAACCGGTTACGGAAGACCCAGGCAGACTGATTTTAGTCTTTCACAGTCTTGGAGAGATCCAATAGACTAAAAATTTTTATCCCGGGCCTTGTGACCTTGGCGAAAATTTGACCATTCCCTTGTGAGCCTCATGACGTTTGACCGACGTAAAATTTGGCCATCCCCTTATGACCCTTGTGTCATTTGACTCTCGTGAAATTTGATCATGCCCTTATGACCCTCGTGAAATTTGACCATCCCTCTGTAACCCTCGTGACTTTTGACTCTCGTGAAATTTGACCATTGCTTTCTGACCCTTGTGAAGTTTGACTCTCGTGAAATGTGACCATCCCCATGTGACCCTCCTGACGTTTGACTCGAAAAATTTTCCAGCGCTTTGTGACCCTTGTGANGACCGACGTAAAATTTGGCCATCCCCTTATGACCCTTGTGTCATTTGACTCTCGTGAAATTTGATCATCCCCTTATGACCCTGGTGAAATTTGACCATCCCTCTGTAACCCTCGTGACTTTTGACTCTCGTGAAATTTGACCATTGCTTTCTGACCTTTGCGAAGTTTGACTCTCGTGAAATATGACCATCCCCATGTGACCCTCCTGACGTTTGACTCGAAAAATTTTCCAGCGCTTTGTGACCCTTGTGACGTTTGACCATCGTGAAATCCAGTCATTCCCTTGCGACTGTTGTAATGTTTGACCCTTGTATAATTTGACCCTTATGGCAACAACTATTGAGAAAAACGAGAAGTTTCCTCGAATACCGGTAGATGGCGCCATGTGTCGTAAAAAATCTAAAAAAACTTATCAGGTAATTTACTCAATTTTTTACATGTAAAAAGCTCTGTAATTTACTCGAGGTAATTTACTTCCCAACCTTGCAAATGGGGCAGGCGGTTGGAGTAATGACAAGGGTCAAAAGAGGAGTGAAATAGAGTGAAGGTAAGGGCCAAATGAAGAAGACGAGTGGAGTGATCACAAGTCAAATGGGGCAGGCGATTAGAGTAATCACAGGGGTCAAAAGGGGGAGAGAAATGAATGTTTGCGGAGGGGTAAATTTCATAAAAATGTAATCTCAGACCCCACCCCCTCATCTCCCCTAAATTTTCATCCCTCCGGCTATATGCGTCTATTTTCCACAGATAAAAAAACCGAGCGGGTGAATAAATTAATTTATTTATTGAATTAAGTAATTTTTTAATTCGAAACTCAATGCATAAAAAGATAATTGTTTAGAAAATAAATTTCAATCGTTTTTTCAACATAATTTAAAATATATATTAGCCCATAATCTTTCGTACTGAGGTGTTTCATGAGATTTATTAGTGGTCCATCGTACCTCGGAGTTCACTTTGTGTTTATTCATCTGAATTCATTGTGCCTATTTCGTTACTCATGCACGAGCTTGTTCAATTTGTGTTTATTTATTTGAATTAATTTTCATGGTGCTTAACTTGTGTAATGATTTGATTGGAAATTGGGAATTGTTATTGCATTTTTGTTTATTTTGGTGGTGAATTTTCAATTTATTTTCATGGAGTTCAATGTGTGTAATTATTTGATTGTAAATTACGAATTTTTATTACATTTTTGTTTATTTTGGTTGTGAATTTTGGTTTAATAATTATTTCTCCTGACGTGATTTTTCCATCGGATACTTGGTCGCAGGATTTTTTTTTACCTGATATTTTGTCGCCGGATTTTTTTTCAGCGGATATATTTTGTCGTCGGGTGAAATTGCCGGATATTTTTCCCGCGGATATTTTGTCGCAGTGATGTTTTCACATGGAACCGGTCCATCGTATAAAAAAGAAATGGGTTTGAAAAATTTAAGCATGCATTTAGTGGAATAAATATAGCATAGAACTGTAATGATTGTTCAAGAACAAACAACAAATAAAAATCAAACCAATTCCAACGGTAGGATCCAAAATGAAAACTATACTTCAATGTTTGTACAGTTTGTTGATAGAGCTATTGAATGCACATATTTGTCAATTTGATGGGGAAGACCAAGGTGAAGTGCAACTACGGTGTTTTTTCCATTCCACTTCTTGTATCACCCTGAGGGTGGTTGTGCCAAGTCTTCGATAGTGCCCAGATAACCACTGGATCGAAACCCCCCAATAGTTAACCGTTCACCAGTTTTACCTAACTGTTCCCTTTTGCCCCGGTCTCCCTTACATGACCATTTTAAGTAGGTCTACTGCAAGTTCAATTTTTTAAATAGAGGTTGATTAATTGACGATATGAAGGGGAATTCGGAAATAATCATTTGCAGGATGATAGTGGAACTTAGCCCAGATGTGAGTTACACTGCCGGTAGACGGACAGAATGTTACGATGTTCCGTCGACAGAAAAGCGGGTGCGCCATGTGTAAAATAGTGCCAACAGTCAAGGTATTTATGGCGGGATGAGGATGTAGGAGCTGAAATGGAGGACAATCTATTGTTTTCTTGCAGAAAACCAATCGCCGTAAAGAAATTAAATCTCAAAGAAATTTTAATATAATTCGGAGACTTTCGTGTTCAAATTGTTCCATATGAACTTCTCTATTTCTTTTCCGTCTTTTCATTCATAGCTTGTCTTTTGGGGAATTGGAAAATAATTGATTTTGAGAGAAAAAGCAATACCGTCGTGCGACTCGAGGTACGAGTTGGCAGCACTGATTCACTAAACTATTATGTCCTTTCCCGTAGCGAAACGTATCATCGAAACTCTATTCGTATATGCCGCGCAGACCCCTCCACGATTTTCAACCACGACGTTGTTGACACCGGTTCCATGTCTAAACCTCAATTAGAAGAGGAGACATACATTTTCGAAACATGGAGTGACTGCGGACAAGTTCTCCTTATTACAAAATTCATTGCTCCCCCCCCA
>NW_021680551.1:222905-244185 GCF_001412515.2 Diachasma alloeum
CCCCCCCCCCCCCCCCACCCACCCTAATGGAGATGAAGGAATGAAACCAACGCCTATCGTTCAAGAATTAAATTCTCAATAAATGAAACCGGTTTCATTCCTTAATCTCAATGACGAGAAAAGTAATGAATTTTCAAAAGCGCGGAGTAACCCCGAACGGTTCTCCGGCGTCGAGTGAGCCCGGAGGGGCTCTCTTGATTGGAAAATTCATTTCTCCCCCCTTAATTTAGATGAAGGCATGAAACCAACGCCTATGGATCGAGAATTTTACTTTCAGTCAAATAAATTAAGTAAAGTAAATTCGGAGCGGAGGACTGAATTTTCAAAGCGCGGAGTAACTCCGGACAAGTTCTTTTCATTCAAAAATTCATTACTCCCCTCCCTAATTGAGATAAAGGAATGAAACCAACGCCTATCGATCAAGAATTAAATTCTCAATAAGTAACACCATTTTCATTCCTCAATTTCAATAAGGAGAAAAGTAATGAATTTTCAAAAGCGCGGAGGAACTCCGAACGGTTCTCCGGCGTTGAGTGAGTCCGCCGGGGCTCTCCCGATTGGAAAATGCATTTCTCCCCCCCTAATGTAGATGAAGGCTTGAAACTAACACCTATCGATCGAGAATTATATTTTCAATAAATGACACCGGTTTGCTCCCTTAATCTCAGTTAGGAGCGGAGGAATGAATTTTCAAAACGCGGAGTAACACCGGACAAGTTCTTCTCATTCAAAAATTAATTTCTCACTCCGTAATTTAGACGAATGAATGAAACCAACGCCTGTCGATCAAGAATTAAATTCTCAATAAATGACACCGGTTTCCTCCCTTAATCTCAATTAGGAGCGGAGGAATGAATTTTCAAAACGCGGAGTAACACCGGACAAGTTCTTCTCATTCAAAAATTCATTTCTCACTCCGTAATTTAGACGAATGAATGAAACCAACGCCTGTCGATCAAGAATTAAATTCTCAATAAATGACACCGGTTTCATTCCTTAATCTCAATAAGAAGAAAAGTAATGAATTTTCAAAAGCGCGGAGGAACCCCGAACGTTTCTCCGGCGTCGAGTGAGTCCGCAGGGGCTCCCCCGATTGGAAAATTCATTTCTTCTCCACCCCCCCACCCCCCTAATTTAGATGAAGGCTTGAAACCAACACCTATAGATCGAGAATTATATTTTCAATAAATGACACCTGTTTCATACCTAAATCTCAATTAAGAGCGGAAGAATGGATTTTCCAATCGGGGAGCCCCTGTGGACTCACTCGACGCCGGAGAAGCGTTCGGGGTTACTCCGCGCTTTTGAAAATTTATTACTTTTCTCCTTATTGAGATTAAGGAATCAAAGCGGTGTCATTTATTGAGAATTTAATGCTTGATCGATAGCCATTGGTTTTATTCCTTCATCTCAATTAGGGAGGGAAGAAATGAATTTTCCACTCGGGGAGCCCCTCCGGACTCACTCGACGCCGGAGAACCGTTCGGGGTAACTTGGCGGTTTGAAAATTCATTCCTTCGCTCCTTATCGAGATTAAGGAATGAAATTAGTGTTATTTATTAAAAATATAATTATCGATCGGTAGGCGTTGGTTTCATTCCTTCATCTAATTAGGGAGGGGAGAAATGAATTTTTGAATGAGAAGAACTTGTCCGGAGTTACTCCGCGCTTTGAAAATTCATTCCTCCACTCCTAATTGAGATTAAGGGATGAAACCGCTGTCATTTATTGAGAATATAATTCTCGATCGATAGATGCTGCTTTCATTCCTTCATCGCAATTAGGGGGGAGAAATGAATTTTCCAATCGGGGGAGCCCCTCCGGGCTCACTCCACGTCGGAGAGCCGTTCGGGGTTAGTCCGCGCTTTGGAAAACTCATTCCTTCGCTCCTAATTGAGATTAAGGAATGAAACCGCTGTCATTTATTGAAGATATAATTCTCGATCGACAGGCGTTGGTTTTACTCCTGCATCTCAGTTAGGGAGGGGAGAAATTAATTTTTGAATGAGAAGGACTTATCCAGAGTTACTCCGCGCTTTGAAAATTCATTCCTCCGCTCTTAATTGAGATTATATTAAGATAAGAAGTGAAACCGATGTCATTCATTAGACATACAATTCTCGATCGGTAGGCTTTGGTTTCATTCCTTCATCTCAATTAGGGAGGGCAGAAATTGATTTTTGATTGAGAAGAACTTGTCCGGAGTTACTGCGCGCTTTGAAAATTCATTCCTCCTCTCCCGATAGAGATTAAGGAATGAAACCGGTGTCATTTATTAAGTATATAATTCTCGATCGATAGATGCTGCTTTCATTCCTTCATCGCAATTAGGGGGGAGAAATGAATTTTCCAATCGGGGGAGCTCCTCCGGGCTCACTCGACGTCGGAGAGCCGTTCGGGGTTAGTCCGCGCTTTTGAAAACTCATTCCTTCCCTCCGAATTGAGATTAAGGAATGAAACCGCTGTCATTTACTGAAAATATAATTCTCGATTGACAGGCGTTGGTTTTACTCCTTCATCTCAATTAGGGAGGGGCGAAATGAATTTTTGAATGAGAAGAACTTGTCCAGAGTTACTCCGCACTTTAAAAATTCATTCCTCCGCTCCTAATTGAGATTAAGGAATGAAACTGCTGTCATTTATTGAGAATATAATTCTCGATCGATAGACGTTGCTTTCATTCCTTCATCCCAATTAGGGGGGGGGGGAGAAATGCATTTTCCAATTGGGAGAGCCCCTCCGGGCTCACTCGACGCCGGAGAGACGTTCGGGGTTACTCCGGGCTTTTGAAAATTCATTCCTCTGCTCCTAATTGAAATTAAGAAGTGAAACCGATATCATTCATTAGAAATACAATTCTCGATCGGTAGACTTTGGTTTCATTCCTTCATCTCAATTAGGGAGGGCAGAAATTGATTTTTGATTGAGAGGAACTTGTCCGGAGTTACTGTACGCTTTGAAAATTCATTCCTCCTCTCCTGATAGAGATTAAGGAATGAAACCGCTGTCATTTATTGAGTATATAATTCTCGATCGATATATGCTGCTTTCATTCCTTCATCGCAATTAGGGGGGGAGAAATGAATTTTCCAATCGGGGGAGTCTCTCCGGGCTCACTCGACGCCGGAGAACGGTTCGGGGTTATTCTGCGCTTTTGAAAATTCATTCCTTCGCTCCTAATTGAGATTAAGAAGTGAAACCGATGGCATCCATTAAAAATACCATTCTCTATCAGTAGGCTTTGGTTTCATTCCTTCATCTCAATTAGGGAGGGGAGAAATTAATTTTTGAATGGTTTCGTCCTGGATTTATTTAATTTTTAATTTTTTCTCTTCGAAATTCTGCGAATTTGGTCAAAATATCCCAGAATGGAGTTGATTGACTTTGATTATAAACGGTCTGAAGTGAATTTTAATATATATACCTTGTAACGTATTATTTTGGTTTTTGGCCGTTCGACGGTGAAACCTCAGCGTCCAGACGAGGAGTCACTTTTCCTAGCGAAGCGAGAGTCTGTTTTATTTATTTCGAACATTTTTTTATTTACACTTTGTTGTTTTGTATCGAGCCATATTCGTTGCTCATCGGATGACTTCGAGGGACTTGGAGCCTGGGCAGTTTGTAAGGAGCTGGAGAGGAAATTCCATTTTTAAGGAGCGAGTCCTGGAGGTTATCGAGCCGCGTTGCATTCAAATTGTTTGAATGATTCCGTCAATGGTGAGAGTTTTGTGGACGATCGAGTGGTGGCACTAGCAATTGGAGCTAGGGATATGGAACATGGCGGACTACTCCCTAGACAGGAACGGGAATTGGGGCCAGGCGACGAACTCGTCGGTTAGAGGAGAGGGACTGGACTGACGTTTGACGTCCAGCAAAAATGTTGTGGATTGAGGAAAAATCATTGGATGATTTTTCCGGGATGAATTCCTCAGGAATTATGGAGGATTCATAGTATAATAAACGTGAATTGAGGCACGTGTTTCTTTGGGTTTGGTTGGGTTGGATTGTATTAACCAGCCAGAGAGGGCCATCGATCGTCTCCGAGCCAATGAGAGGATTGGTTCGTTGGAGGAGAAGCTGTTGCGTTGGTGAGCACGGTGTTAACGACACTTCTCGTTTGGACGGCATCAAGACCTGTTGAGTTTTGGACTATTGAGTAAAATTTAACGGGATTTATCGGAGTTTGGAAATTCAACCTCTCCAGGAGATTAACGACATGCTGGTGCCTGTGCTGAATTATTTCGAGTTTTGGAAATCACCATGAGCAGTGTGAAATCTGCAGAGAGTTCTTTGTAACGGTATCTAGCGACGTTTATCATTTTGGGATTTATTTGTCGTAAATTTTGGGACGCTTGGCGTCTGGCGAATTGTGACGCCATTATCGAGTCGAGTCATTTCTCGTTTTGAGTTCTCGCTATTTATTCGGTAGAGTAATAATTATTTTTCTCGTGTCCGATAGATTTATTTGTTGTTTCCTTTTTGGCAAATTAATATTCGGTTTGATGAATTGTTTGTCGTCCCTTGATTGGGATAATTTCTGTTTGATTAAATTAAATTCAGTGATTATTAAATTTAGTATTTTGACTCTCGTTTCGCTATTTGTCGAGGATCGGATACGGATTTTTCGACATCTTATGGAATTTGTATTTATTTGGAAATATTCTGGATTTACCGATGTTCGAAACATTCATCGAAGTTTATCATTTAGTATTCGACATCGTGGTCATTTCTGAGAAAACAGAGTTGGGATTGTAGCGTCGTTTGTCGACGCTCGAGTTTTCATTACCGTGTGACCTTGTGTTTGGGTTGCGAGTTATTATCGTTATTATTGTCTCTCGAGGCAATCCCAATTCTCGTCACTGAAATCAGAGTTTCTTATTTATTCCGCCTTTTGTTGCAGCATTCATTTCTCGGGATAATTGTAGATTCCTTTTCTGTGATAATTGACTTATCGGTACTCTGCTAGTTACTTTATCTTGTGACAATCTTTTGACTTATTTTGACTTTCTTTTCATTTGACTAGCATTTTATTTTACGGTGTGACTATTCGCACCAAATACGGGTGATCTACGGGTGAGGTATGCATAATGTACGGGTCGTACGGCTAATCTACGGGTGGCCAGTCGGTTTAGCCTAAACTACGGGGTAAAAATGTCTTCTACGGATTTTTCTACGGGCGAAAAATTACTGCTACCGAATTATCTGAACGGAACCAAATCATCTCGTCAAATTAGCTGTACGGTTGTACATGAATAAATTTGCAGATTTCGAATTGTATAAACGCGTAAATTGAAGTATTATTGCCATGTATAGAATTTTCGATATATGAGAGATTCTTCGTCGAGTGAGCATATATCGCCTATATGTTTTTACATCATCAAAAATTCTGATAAAGTTGAGAGTGTATCCTGATGAGAAAATGTTATTTGTAAACTCTCTCAAATTTTTTTATTGTGTATTTGCGAAGACAAATAAAGGAGTTTATACGGAAACTGAAACAGGTTCCAACCCCTTCAACTCCATATATTAATTTTAGAGAACGAAATTTCATACCCAAATGTTTTGTTGTTTTTTATTCTGTTTGAATTTTCAAATTTTTTTGTCGCCTTATTTGAATATATCTTGACACATTTCATTGAAAAAAAAACATTTCTTTCCACAATGTGAACAGTTTTAGGATTCTCAAAAAATGTGAGAATAATCGATATAGGGAATGAAATTAATTTATAATTGTTCTGAAGGGAGACTCCAATTTGCTGGTGGGAAAAAAATCAAAAGAAGTGCAATTTTTTCTTGTTTTTTTTCCTGAAAAGTGCTATGCACTCGAAATTCACTCTACGCACGCTCTTGAGCTTTGCGCACTTGTATACAAAACCAACCACTTTTCCCCCACTACCGTTTCGAATAGTGAACTCATAAAAAAATAGAATATGTCACACGTGTGTATGAAAAACAAAACTTTATGCACTATTAACACAATATATTATTTTTCGTTAGCTGATTCAAGTATCCATTCTGAAAAAAAAATTATAAACTAATTCCATTCAATATACCGATCATTCTAACATTTTTTTTCATGAAATGCAACAGTACGAACGTTCGAATTGGAGGGAAAACACATTTTCATTTGTTTTCTTAATTAAATGTGTGCAAATGCATTCAAATAAGGTGGGTAAAAATTGAAGGAATGAAAAAAAAAGTTGAATAAATTTTGCTTTAACCTTTTTCTCCGACTCTAATTTATTAAGTTAAGTGGGTGCAAACCTATCTCGGAATTACTATGGGCGCCTATATTCTTCTTTGAATATACGCACTCAAGGAACACATCAGGAAACACTTCTATTTGTAATTCACCAGATGTAAATTGGACATGTAATTTTATTTTACGTCCTCAATAATATAGATTTTCTTCCGACTTTTAATCCCGGGATCAATCATTCTCCATTTTCTTATGTAAAAAATAATATTTTTATTCAACATGAGAAAAAAATCGGGATAATTGTCCATTCTCCCGCACATTTTCATTTTTTTNCCCGGGATCAATCATTCTCCATTTTCTTATGTAAAAAATAATATTTTTATTCAACATGAGAAAAAAATCGGGATAATTGTCCATTCTCCCACACATTTTCATTTTTTTATGAAAACCATTTAATACTTTATAGAACAGTTCAGGAGCATTTAATAGTTACTTATCATCATAGCATTGAGAAAGGTCCTTTTCAGATTCAAATAGTTTTCGACAATTGACAATCGAGGTACTGACCCCATGCAGGTATACCTGGGTCCTTTTATAGCCGCGCGCTTGGTCAGTGGGAAGAAAAAAAAGGCAATAAACCATTTTATTATATTAATGAGTTGAGTTTCAAGGCCTGGAGAACTCCCGATGGACATATTCAAGAATTCCCTAACTTTCCGAAGAAAATGGGACACCTTTCTCCATTCCGGTATTCCCCAAATAGCTAAAAAACCAAAGAATCATATGAGTTTCCATTTCTAGAACACACAAAAAAGATTAACTAATATTCAGATATTTTCTATAGAAATTTCTGGACTCATATTTTCCAAATTTTTTTGTTAAGGAAATAAGAAGAAAAATGAAATGGAAAAAGCTTAGAAAATTCATGTCAAGGAATTCTTATAAAAAATGTTCAATAAAAAAAGTTTTAGATAAAGATNAATAAGAAGAAAAATGAAATGGAAAAAGCTTAGAAAATTCATGTCAAGGAATTCTTATAAAAAATGTTCAATATAAAAGTTTAAGATAAAGGTAAAATTCTACTGATTTTCTTTATGAAATGCGTTCTCTTAGATATTTTCTATGAAAAAAACGCGTCGTAAACCTGCGGAATTATTCCATAGGAACAGCTATAAACTATAGTGTTTATTATAGTTTTCAATAAGAGTTGAATAGAAATACAATCTAATATTCTATTCAATTCGTTAGATTTTTCTATCAAATTTTTTCGTCCGTGATGAGTCAAATCGGACAGAGATTATGTTAGAAAAAGGAAGAACAAATTCTTTTCGTACGTATTCTTTTTTTTTCTAAAAATTATTCCATTTTTTTTTAAGTTGAAAATGCAGCCACGTGAATCTAAGTTCAGTATTTAAGTGGTATCCAATATTTCCATATAAAATGACGAACCCATACAGATGTACCCCGTCCAGATAATTCAACTAGATAATATGACTCAGTTCAGATAACTTAGCAGTGGTCATTTTTGACCCGTACATTAATCCGTAGAAGACATTTTTACCCCGTAGTTCAGGCTGAACCGACAGGCCACCCGTAGATTAGCCGTATGACCCGTACATTATCCATACATCACCCGTATTTGGTGCGAATAGTCACGCCGTTTTAATAAATGAACTAAACGATAAAAATTATTTACATTAAAATATTCAATGAAACCCCTTTCTCATTCTTCAATTATTTCACTCAGATCTCGGTAATCAAAATCACAACAAATAAATAATTTGATAACAAAGCTAATGATTGAATACAAAACAAATTCCCTAACTGTAATCTGTCGGTAAAATAAAATGCTAGTCAAATGAAAAGAAAGTCAAAATAAGTCAAAAGATTGTCACAAGATAAAGTAACTAGCAGAGTTACCGATAAGTCAATTATCACAGAAAAGGAATCTACAATTATCCCGAGAAATGAACGCTGCAACAAAAGGCGGAATAAATAAGAAACTCTGATTTCAGTGAAGAGAATTGGGATTGCCTCGAGAGACAATAATAACGATAATAACTCGCAACCCAAACACAAGGTCACACGGCAATGAAAACTCGAGCGTCGACAAACGACGCTACAATCCCAACTCTGTTTTCTCAGAAATGACCACGATGTCGAATACTAAATGATAAACTTCGATGAATGTTTCGAACATCGGTAAATCCAGAATATTTCCAAATAAATACAATTCCATAAGATGTCGAGAAATCCGTATCCGATCCTCGACAAATAGCGCAACGAGAGTCAAAATACTAAATTTAATAATCACTGAATTTAATTGGTAGTCGGACAGTTTTTCCCTGGACAAAATCTCCCGGACAAAATCTCCCTGAAAAAAAATTCCCCAGACAAAATCTTGTGATGTCTTGACGCTGATTTTGATGGTTGGTAGCAATGATCAGCCATCTTTGTCCGCGATATTCAAATTAATATAAAAAATTAATTAAATAACGTAAAATCTTTAAATACTGAGAAAAGTCGAGAATGAAAGGACAATGAACAGGGGACGAAAAACAACTTCGCAGGCGTGAGAAAAACCGTTGCCGGAAATAAATGTCAAGTACTTGAGTTTACTTCGTAAATTTACAGCTCTCCAAAATTCCTCAAAACAATACTTTTCTTGAAATTCTGAAATATAGAGAGAAAATAAACTCGACGGTTACGGTCGTAAAATTGTTAAGTCTCGGTTCTGAGATATTTAGAAAGTCTCTCTGATTCACGTGTTCCACACGTGTTGAGTGTTGAGTTCTCCTTTGTTCATTGTATCGCGGAGCTGAAGGGCCTGAGACCCCTCAAGAGGGAATACTGTTGACGTCACACGCTCCCCTTTCTCCCTCTTTCGCTTCCCGATTTCTCTTTTAAGTTACCCCTCTTCCCTTTACTCCGGGCCAAGATTGCGCGCGCAACTTTTGGTCTAGTGGGGGTGTATGGACCCAACCCTTAGATTTTTAGTTTAAGTTAGAGACAGTCCCATCGTGGCTGTTGTTCCGACAACTGTTCCAGCTTCTCTCTTCGATTAGTTTTTCTTAAAGTTTTCCATAAAAGTTTTATCAAGTGTATTTGTCTACCAAAGATTTCAAGTTTAAATTAGAAGTTTGAAATAAATAGTGTTAATGTGCTCTCCTAAGCACTAGTGTTTTGATTTATTCTGGAATACACCTTCAACCCATTTATTCAAAAAATGAACGAGTCAACATCGATGGAGTCCTCATCAGAGGTTTAGCGGCTAACGGATCCACATTTCGAAGTTTGGCGCTCGTTATTTCAAAAAGGCGCCACTGTCCTCCTAGTAACATTGATCGGACATAACAATCTCCCGGACAAAATCTCCCTGAAAAAATAATTCCTCCGGACAAAATCTCCCCGAAGAAAAATTTCCCCTTGGAAAAAAAATTTCCCCGGACAATTGCTTTTTGCGAAATTTCCTCGAAAAAATTCTTTTCAACGAGTCTTCTGAGAGGTAAATTTTCCGCAAATAACAATCCGTATGAATTTAATCCCCCAGGTGTCACTCTACGTTTAGTACTGAATGTGTGGGTTAATCCCTGTTCGTGTGTTGATATTCAAGCGATTTGTGTACAACTGTAATTGTCGATGGTGATAAAATTCGGCTCATTTTATTCCCATCGTTGATAATTCGGTAGTCAGGATTGATCTCCCAGGACAAGCAGTTGAATAAGTGTGTTCATACAAGTGTGTTCTACTGTATTTCAAAGTGTTGGAAATAATTATTCTGACCGTTGTTAGTGCTTTTTTTTCTTGTATTTCCTGGAGTGCTCAAATTTGCAAAATCAAACAAAGGAGGCACGATTCTAGTGAATGAGGAAGGATATATGTATTACCTTCATGATAAAAATTGGAAGAGAGTGATTTGGAGATGTGTCGAGTATACGAAAGGTTGCAGAGGGGGACTTATTTTGGCTGGATCCGATTTCCTAATCGTAAATTCCTTTCTTAGGGAGATTTTGTCCGGGGAAATTCTTTTTCGAGGAGATTTTGGGGAGACTTTGTCTAGAGAAATTTTTCTCGGGGAGATTTTGCCCGGGAGATTTTGTCCGGAAAATTTTGCCCGGTAGATTTTGTCCGGGAAAAAACAGTCCTAGAATCAATTTAATATAATCATACAGAAATTATCCCAATCAAGGGACGACAAACAATTCATCAAACCGAATATTAATTTTCCAAAAAGGAAACAACAAATAAATCTATCGGACACCAGAAAAATAATTATTACTCTACCGAATAAATAGCGAGATCTCGAAACGAGAAATGACTCGACTCAATAATGGCGTCACAATTCGCCAGACGCCAAGCGTCCCAAAATTTACGACAAATAAATCCCAAAATGATAACCTCGCTAGATATCGTTACAAAGAACTCTCTGGAGATTTCACACTGCTCACCATAATTTCCAAAACTCGAAATAATTCAGTACAGGCGCCAGTATGTCGTTAATCCCCTGGAGAAGTAAAATTTCCAAACTCCAATAAATCACGTTAAATTTTACTCAATAATCCAAAACTCAACAGGTCTCGATGCCGTCCAAACGAAAAGTGTCGTTAACAGCGTGCTCACCAACGCAACAGTTTCTCCTCCAACGAACCAATCCTCTCATTGGCTCGGAGACGATCGATGGCCCTCTCTGGTTGGTTAATACAATCCAACCCAACCAAACCCAAAAAAACACGTGCCTCAATTCACGTTTATTATACCATGAATCCTCCATAATTCCTGAGGAATTCATCCCGGAAAAATCATGTAATGATTTTTCCCAAATCCACAACATTTTTGCTGGACGTCAAACGTCAGTCCAGTCCCTCTCCTCTAACCGACGAGTTCGTCGCCTGGACCCCAATTCCCGGTCCAGCCTAGGGAGTAGTCCGCCATGTTCCATATCTCTAGCTCCAATTGCTAGTGCCACCACTCGATCGTCCACAAAACTCTCACCATTGAGGGAATCATTCAAACAATTTGAATGCAACGCGGCTCGATAACCTCCAGGACTTGCTCCTTAAAAATGGAATTTCCTCTCCAGCTCCTTACAAACTGTCCAAGCTCCAAGTCCCTCGAAGTCATCCGACGAGGAACAAATATGGCTCGATACAAAACAACAAAGTGCAAATAAAAAAATGTTCGAAATAAATAAAACAGACTCTCGCTTTGTTAGGAAAAGTGACTCCTCGTCTGGACGCTGAGATTTCACCGTCGAACGGCCGAAAACCAAAATAACACGTTACAACTTGTCCTTCCCAGACCGGAGGCGGTGGAAAACTTCCAGAAATTTCAACATAAATTTCAACATCAACTCTCTAGACGAGTCTCACTACCTGCTGGGCAGAGTCTTCAAAAATCATTTCCAAAATTAAATCACCGATTTCCGAAATTCAAAATCCGATTAAAGTCAGTGATATCAACCACAAATAGACGGACACAAAACACAATGTTATGCTATGACCATTCATTCTCAAAGGGCTCGCCAAAGCGTACTAGATAAACCCCAAAAATCAAATGTCTTCAACCAACCATAAAAAAAACTAAAACCCACGAAATATTAAATGAGCTTGCGAACGACGAAATGGAGTCACTCATTATCGCCAACCGATAGACGAACGACTTCAACATCTCTGCCCAAAAACTTGCAAACCCGAAAGACTTATACGACAAAATCCAAATCCCCGAAATTTCTAAAAACAAAATTTCATAAGGAAAATGACGAATATCACCAACGCAATCCGATCCCTGACAAATTCTTGATCGTCGGACCCCGAGTCAATCTCAACTCTCACCTCTCGTCTGAAAGCCTAAAACTCTACCGCATGCCTCCCATGAGTACTACGATTCCGGCAAAGGCGCCTCCGATTTCGGAAAGTATCTCCTAACTCTCGATCCTACAAGCTCATCAAGGTCGGCTGCCAAATTTCCACAAATAACAAATTAATTCGAGGACCGATAAATCCAAACGAAAATTCTCATCCTCGTCTGACGAATGAACATCGACGTCCCAATCATCACGTGCTCCTATTCGACGTGATGACGTCCCACGATAATACTCTAATCATCCGAGACCTCATAACCAAAACGACGACACAACGCTATCGTCAATACCAAAACGAACGTCTAGATTATGAGTGTTCAAATATTTCAATTGATGTTGACCATCAGTTTTCCCGATTGCCTGCCTTTTAAACATCTTTGGAAAGATGTCTTCACAGACCAACAAACACTAGATCTAATTTTCGGATGGAAGAAACGGACCCATAACCATCGCCGCGACAAAAACCCAAAGCTCTTGCATACAACGTTAGTCCATTAACTTCACCGGTATCTGTCGAAAAGCCTTCAAAGCTCGACAAACCTCACATCCACGAATCAAAATTATTAAAGGCCGCACTCAATCCAGTTCAATAATAAAAAAACAATGCAACTCGCGTACGCATTTCTCTAATATCTCAATGACCTACAGAAAGAGACGCAAAATTTTCAGCGATATTTTTGCGGCGAAATTCACCGCAAATTACGGCAAATATATCGAACGTCGCTAATCACTGTTGACGACAACAAAACAAACAAAAATCAAAACTTTCCCTCATGCACATCCGTCCGATAACCAAAAATCAATCCCCGAAAATTACAGACGCAAACCATCCTCGTACAGTAAAGACAAAATATCCATCATTAAAATACCCTATCCCCTGTCAATCCACGACTGCATCCAGAGCCTCAACCTCGGATACCTCACAAATGACAGGAAAAATTTAAAAAAATCTCAATTCCGGAAATTCCAACCCAGTTAATGCAAAAACGCGGTCGAAACCTACAGATTACTCAACAATAATAACAATATCAAACTCCTCGGCATACTAACAGAAACGCTTAATTCCCCAACGGACTCAAAAACATTTCCTCCAAACAACCGAGTAATTTCTTCAGCAGAACTCATCGTCCGAATTTCAAAAAAAATCCATATTCGAAAGGAGCATCAAAATCCGGATACGACAAAGGAGGAGCAACAGAGAGCGCAATCTTCATTCCATTAAAAGCTCGCTGTTCATCATTTTCCCGCTCTCACTTGACCGACTTTCGAATTAATCGCGTCAAGGGCTCTGCTATAAATGTATTCCAAGAAAACGCATCAACCGACGTAAATTCTTCGGAGCTGGAAATTCGAACTAACCTCAAAAACGACAAAACCGAGGTACCGATTCGAAAACTCCAGAATAACGGACAACACTAACCCAAAACCAAGAATTTCCAGCCACCGATACCTGGTAGTATGCCTCACGCATCCTGACAAATTCTATAGACTGCAACCTATCCAAAATCTCGAACAAATTCAGATACATCTGACTTTTATTCTGACTCACCAAAGACTACCAATCTGATCCAGGGAATAGAAGATTCCTCAAATACCCCCGCCTCCAAAATTTCCAAATTTGTCGTTTACCAAATAGGCGGTGATACTCGATAGATCCGCTCGCAAATTGGAGGGTGATTGCTGGGATCAAAAATTTCGCGGATCATCAAAGAAATAAACTCTGATTGGTTCCCGCGACTCTATCGATATCCTCCTCAAACGAAACCTCACAGTGCGCACATTTTCGTTTGAAGATCCAAAACCCAGCAATTTCCAAAAGCGAATCCAAATCCAAAAGATCCCAAAAATCCTAAGGTCTGAAAAATAATGTTCCTAGTGACGGGACCACTCCAATCCAGCGGTACTACCATCCAACGCTATCCGGAAAATTCCCCAAGTTTCGACACCCAAAATCAGTGGATCCCTCAACCCAGGAGTGCTTAGGAATTTTATATCACATATTACTCTTTCCAAGTTGACTGACAAAACAACGGTGCCGTCTTCGTCGCACCATTCGCACAATAACCGTGGAATGCAGTGGACAAGAGATCCCAAAACCAAAATTTCAATCCCTTCTTTTAAACGCTACGAATACCAGTTCTAAAAGGAACCGGATCTACAACACGCTCAAACTCACCGATCTGATCACAATCAGTAGAAAGATACGCAAACGACCCGTAAAACTGAGTCAGCAATTGCCTTCAACAATCTTTGGTCGGCCAAACCTCAAACTGTTATCTTGCTCCCCCTCAGCCTTAAACTTCGTGCAATATTTGTAACGCCAAAACCATGAATCGAAAAACCAACAATGCTCTCCCTAGTAGTTCCTGACGACCGACATTTTCGTACCAACAAATATAAACCAAAATTATCAACCGAATCGATTCTTTTTAAGCGGTAGACAATGTGGAATCGAAACTCACTGTCCTCCGTTGGGGCTCTCCTAAATCCAATGCCTGAGAACACCTGCAGGACACCGAAGATTTTCCTCCCCAATGTTCCCACAGCCAAACCGAAAGATGCTCTTCCAAGGCTCTGAACAACCCGAATGAAAATGTCTAAAATCACCATAATCAAAACACAAATTCGGACGACCAGCGAAATCTGCAGTATCTCCTGACGCCACGACAACTACAGGAACCTCAAGAGTCCAAAATCGAGCAGATCCACCAGCAGCACCAGGTCGAACATATTTCATCTTCCTTTCGCCGCTATCTTCAGGTAAAACCCTCGTATCCGACAAACCACCGGAACTTCCGATCATCAAGAGATCGACAACAATCATGTGAACTCTGCTCTGCTCCTTCTCGTTTTGTTTGTGCTTCCCAGAAAAGAAAACACGAACTGGATCATGTAAATCCTTAATCACAGGCAGTGTCACCAGTGTCGCCTCGTCTCGACGTTCACCAAAATCTCGAACGAGTTCCTCGAGTTCATCGAAAGTGGAAAACTGATGACGAGAAATCGTGCCAAGATATTCCCTCCTCAGATTTCCGAAAGCGATATCCGACCTAGCCTCAACCGGAAAATGAGTATCATGAAAATGGAACCACGACAACCGACCGTCATCGAAACAGTCTAAACCATTCTCTGAATCACCCTGAGTTATTACATTATAAGCCGCGCGCAACTTTTCAAATCTGATGCTATAGAAACGTTACAAAAATGAGCGATGAAATTCCCGACAATCAGAAAAACAATCGCGTCTCTCTTCCCACCAATCGAAAGCAATGTTCCTCACCACTATCAACACAAAACGAAACAAATTCTCATCACTCATGTTGGAAGCCTCGTTACATGCCATCAAAAATTCCTCAAAATTCTTGCCCTCAACTCCGGAAAAATTATGTCTCAAAAAGTGAACACGGTCAGAAGCATCGATATTCCTATTCAAAACCTCCGATGATCTTCTCAAACCGTCAATGCAAACCCTTCGATATGAAGCATGATCCGTCAATATAAAATCCTGACCAAAGCCACGAAAACCTGACACAGGTGGTTGCCCACGATGATTGTCGATATAAAAATTTCCCGGATTAGATCCAAATTGCATACCAGCACTCGTAACCAGCACATCCCCGATCGGAGAACTAGTAGCCCCATGACAAGAAAAACAAAAACAATTCAAAAGCATCGCAAACGAACCATGAGCGTGATCACCATTACTAATATATCCAGGTACAGCTATAGAAACAGGAGAAATAGAAGCACTGGATGCAGTCATCGTGGTAACCGGCGCAAACGAAATCCCACAAGTTAACGGCAATATCTCATTAATCGTCGTCAAAACAATAAATTCATTTGCTTCAGTCCACGGCGTGTGAGGAAACTGTGCTCTGCTCGTCGCGCAAGCTAAATCATCGCATAAACTCTTAATATTCCCGATTTTACTAGTACAATACGACCCAAAAGTATCCCTTAATTGCGCGATAGCCAAAGCATTGATCCATGGTTCTAGCGATAAACCCCCTCGAGCTTCACCTTCCACTCCGGACGTCTCTCTATCAACCGCTGAATCGTTACAACAAGATGTTTCAAACATGACTAAACCGTCGCAAGGAAAAGATAATACCACAAAACCGAAATCAAAATCACAATCGAAATGTAAATCGAATTCTAGATCAAAGTCAAGACGGAGAACAAAATTCGAAAATGAAATCAAAATTGAAATCGGATCAAAACCGGAATCGAAATTTAAAAAAAACCGAAATCAAAATCCAAAAGATATCGCTCTCAATATCACCAACCCCCCCAAAAAAAACAAAGGTCAAAACACAAAGTACAAAAAACGACAACAAAAGACGATCACAAGACACTGTTCACAAACTAAATTCAATGACTCTCGTTTCCCTAAAATAACCAGTAACTTCAGACCAAAAGAATCGAATTGCTCAAATACTAAAATCAAAATAATCAAAATAAATCAAAGCACCGCGATAATCTGATTCTCTCGACCGTCAATACAATTCAACCGCCGATATGTTAGGCGCCGGTAACGCCACAAAAAAAAAATAAACCCGAATATCAGAAGTTAAAAGAACTTATCAAGTTCCAAACTTCAATAAAATAACAAACGACAATCAAAATTGAAATTAACCGAATCCGAGAAAAATCCGAAACACGATACGATAAATAAAAACTGAAATTTCCACAATTAATTCACGTGGCCCCACGTCGGGCGCCAAAAAGCTGTGACGTATTTCGCACCTCTGCGGAACGGTACGAGAATACGCAGCCCTCGGTGACCGAATCTTAAAACCAAAAGTCGAGCCCCAGTACGTTTTCTCTTAAAATGCGCAAAAACCGAAATCCGTAATCCACAAGATAGACCAACGAACGAACAGCTGCCGACAGCTCAGTATGTCATCCGCGGAGGCGGCTGGGTTCCACCAAAAATGTCGTCCTACGAAAATCCTGAAATGACTGGGTTTCAAACTTATCTAACAAAATAACGAAATCAGAATTTACGGGGATAAAATAATTTTTAATAAATGAACTAAACGATAAAAATTATTTACATTAAAATATTCAATAAAACCCCTTTCTCATTCTTCAATTATTTCACTCAGATCTCGGTAATCAAAATCACAACAAATAAATAATTTGATAACAAAGCTAATGATTGAATACAAAACAAATTCCCTAACCGTAATCTGTCGGTAAAATAAACGGTGTGACTATTCGCACCAAATACGGGTGATCTACGGGTGAGGTACGGATAATGTACGGGTCGTACGGCTAATCTACGGGTGGCCCGTCGGTTTAGCCTAAACTACTGGTTAAAATGTCTTCTACGGATTGTTCTACGGGCGAAAAATGACTGCTACCGAATTATCTGAACGGAACCAAATCATCTCGTCAAATTAGCTGTACGGTTGTAGATGCATCCTTAATTCTTGAAAATTCGCAGATTTCGGATTGTGTAAGCGCGTAAATTGAAGTATTATTGCCATTTATAGAATTGCCGATATATGAGGATTCTTCGTCGAGTGAGCATATATTACCTATGTTTCTACATCATCAAAAATTCTGAAAATGTTGCGAGCGTTTCCTGATGAGAAAATGTTGTTTGTAAACTTCTTCAGATTTTTTGACTGTGTATTTGCGAAGACAAATAAAGGAGTTTATACGGAATCCGGAACAGGTTCCAACCCCTTCAACTCAATATATTAATTTTAGAGAACGAAATTTCATACCCAAATGTTTTTTTTTATTTTGTTTGAATTTTCAAATTTTTTTGTCGCCTTATTTGAATATATCTCAATACATTCCATTGAAAAAAAAACATATTTTTCTTGCCGCAATGTGAACAGTTTTAAGATTCTCAAAAAATGTGAGAATGATCGATGTAGGGAATGGCGGGAAAAAAATCAAAAGTAGTGCAATTTTTTTCTTATGCTTTCTTGCCTGAAAAGTGCTACGCACTCGGAATTCACTCTATAAACGCTCTTGGGTTTTACGCACTTGTGTAGAAAAACAACCACTTTTCCCCCACTACCGTTCCGAATAGTGAACTCATAAAAAATAGAATGTCACACGTGTGTACGAAAAAATGAAACTTTACGCACTATTAATACAATATATTATTTTTCATTAGCTAATTCAAGTATCCACTCTGAAAAAATTTATAAACTAATTCCATTCAATAGATCGATCATTCTAGCATTTTTTTCATGAAATGCAACAGTACGAACGGTCAAATTGGAGGAAAAACACATTTTCACTTGTTTTCTGAATTAAATGCATGCAAATGCATTCAAATAAGGTGGGTAAAAATTAAAGAAATGAAAAAAAAAGTTGAATAAATTTTGCTTTAACCTTTTTTTCCGACTCTAATTTATTAAGTTGAGTGGGTGATAACCGATCTCGGATTTACTATGGGCGTCTCTATTCTTCTTTGAATATACGCATCCAAGGAACACACCAGGGAACACTTCTTTTTGTAATTCACCAGATGTAAATTGGACATGTAATTTTGAGTTACGTCCTCAATATTATAGATTTTCTTCCGACTTTTGAACCCGGGATCAATCATCCTTCATTTGTTTATGTGAAAAATAATATTTGTTTTCAACTTGAGAAAAAAATCTGGGTAAGAGGTTTTCTAGGTTTTCTTTTCTGAAAACCATTCATAGTCCAGTCGGAGCGCGTCGGAAAAAGAGGTTTGTTGTCGATTTTTCTTTATAAGTTACCGATTTCGATTTTTTTTTTTAAATGCTCAGAATAACGCGTAAATCAAATGTGATGAAGTCCCACTTTGGATGAAAATATCTTGGAAACTATTGAGAAGTGATCGAGACATGCAGCGGCAAAGATTTAGATAATTTCGAGACGAACAGAATCGTTTTTGAATCATGTGTCTATCACTAATAGTTTTCGAGATATTAACATTTATTTGTCGAGAGGCGCGCAGCACCACTGAGCAAAAACGATTTGTAGAAACTTGAGAAAATATTGCTTTAAAATTTCAAATTTCCACTGTGCTTTATTTTACGTTGCATTGAATCAAAAATACGAAGAGAAAAGTATCTCAATTATCTTGGTATTTCTCATTGAACGGTAGTTCTAGGAGCATTGATTGTAGGTAACATTTGATGTGTTTAACATATATATTATTAGTTGAAAAAAAAATCACAGCTGAAAGTTTAGATTAACAATCATGATTGTTGAATAACAGCTAGTTTAGCAAAGTATACGTCGTGTTTCCACAGGGGAATCAGATTTTCTTATCGTTCAAAAAATTTGTTTTCATGAGTAACATTAAAAATATACTATAGATTCTTCTTTCAATCCAGTGATGAATAAATAAAAATTCCGTAATGTGTTAATATAGCAACTCCAACGAATTTTTCGAGGAAGCTGAATTATTTTGTCATCCAATATAAATAGAAATTGAAATCAGGAAAAAAATTGAGTCCGACTCAATTAGGTAAATAACTTGAAGGGGGTGACTGGGTCAAATTTTGGCCTTTGTGGGGTTCATACCAGCTGCGTCCCCGTCGCGAACCCTGGGTAATGCTAAGTGCTGGTGAAGCTTGATACGTTGAAAAATAAGTGCTTCACTACACGTTGAATTTATATGAACACCTCATAATTGAAATTTCATAAATTGCTTTTAGAAGGGAAAGCGCAGAAAGGGAAGTCCCGTATATCTACATGAGCATCCACGTTATTAAGTGTGATGGCTCAAAGGAGGTTAAATTCATTTATTGCAACTAGGTTCCGACAAAATATACGTCAAATTACTTCAAGTTCAATATAAAAAAGTTAATATTTACCTATCAGTATCCAGAATGAGTAGGAGGTGCTATTCTACCTAATTACCTAAAAATTGAATTCCACTGACTTTTTCTATTGAACATTTTGCTAGAATCGGTCAAAAACGAGTAGAAAATTCAATACAAACTGCATTAGAAATTTCTAACAAATTCGCTAGATTTTTCTATTAAATTTTTTCATACGCGGCTCTTGAAAATTCTTAGATTTTCGAGAAAATTCCAAGACAATTATCAGGATTTCGAGAAAATTATAGGAATGACTCTGGCGAACCAAGTTGATAGTTGGGCTTTGAATAAATTCCAGTGTTTGAGAGAAAATTGAGAGTTAGCTGAGGATTGGAGCAATGAGGACTACCATGCATTTTATGCTAGCCCCTTTCAATATTATCAACTGTTTTGAAAATTGAGAATTAAATTGGTAATTCTTGGTGATCTCTTTATTTCCAATCAACGTTTTCGGAATTGAAAATTAATCTCAGGAGAATTTTAATCGATTTTTTTTTCAACGATAATTTGAAATGAAATTTCTAGTGAACGAAAATTTTTAAAATTAAATAGGAACAGGAGCCGAAAAAAAGCGAAAAATGTGAAAATCGACTCCTGGCCATTCATTAGAGCCTAGAAAGATCAAGATCAAGGTTGAACGTGACTCAACTTGCGGCCAACTCTCCATTGACTTTTGGTCAACTTTAGCTTGGCCTTGGGTTAACCTTGGCTTGACCACGAGTCAACCTCGGCTTGACCATGGGTCCACCTTGACTTGACCATGAATGCACCTTGGCTTGACCATGGGTCAACCTTGGCTTGACCATGGATCAACCTTGGCTAGACCATGGGTCAGACTTGGCTTAAGCATGGGTCAACCGTGGCTTGACCATGGATCAACCTTGGTTTGACCACGGGTGAAATTTGGGTTGACTATGAATCAACCTTGGGTTGATCGCGGGACCTGTTGATTAAATATTGATTTAACCTTGACGAAACCTTGGTGAAACCCTGATTAAGTCGTAATTAAACTGTCATTAAATCTCGATTCAATGCTTTTTAGGCTATAATTTCAAAGCAAATGATGCGATCGTAGCTATCTTCTAACTCGACCGAGATAACATCCAAAAAAAAATATTTAAAGCCATAATTGAAAAGATTTAGACGATTATATTTTGAATGATGGTCGAAAAACTAAATTTGAAGAAAAAACTCAGATACGTACATACAAACATATGTACGGACATGATCTAAAAACTGCATATTCAAACTCCTGAGACCAAAATTAGTCATCCTGGCACAAAAAATGAAAATTTCAGATTGGTCGAATACAGGGATTCCATTCGGAAGAAAAAAATCCAACTCTCAATTCTCAAAAAAGTTGAGAGTAGATTAAAAAGCAATTAAGAATGAAAAATC
>NW_021680551.1:244352-250121 GCF_001412515.2 Diachasma alloeum
GACTCAATTAGGTAAATAACTTGAAGGGGGTGACTGGGTCAAATTTTGGCCTTTGTGGGGTTCATACCAGCTGCGTCCCCGTCGCGAACCCTGGGTAATGCTAAGTGCTGGTGAAGCTTGATACGTTGAAAAATAAGTGCTTCACTACACGTTGAATTTATATGAACACCTCATAATTGAAATTTCATAAATTGCTTTTAGAAGGGAAAGCGCAGAAAGGGAAGTCCCGTATATCTACATGAGCATCCACGTTATTAAGTGTGATGGCTCAAAGGAGGTTAAATTCATTTATTGCAACTAGGTTCCGACAAAATATACGTCAAATTACTTCAAGTTCAATATAAAAAAGTTAATATTTACCTATCAGTATCCAGAATGAGTAGGAGGTGCTATTCTACCTAATTACCTAAAAATTGAATTCCACTGACTTTTTCTATTGAACATTTTGCTAGAATCGGTCAAAAACGAGTAGAAAATTCAATACAAACTGCATTAGAAATTTCTAACAAATTCGCTAGATTTTTCTATTAAATTTTTTCATACGCGGCTCTTGAAAATTCTTAGATTTTCGAGAAAATTCCAAGACAATTATCAGGATTTCGAGAAAATTATAGGAATGACTCTGGCGAACCAAGTTGATAGTTGGGCTTTGAATAAATTCCAGTGTTTGAGAGAAAATTGAGAGTTAGCTGAGGATTGGAGCAATGAGGACTACCATGCATTTTATGCTAGCCCCTTTCAATATTATCAACTGTTTTGAAAATTGAGAATTAAATTGGTAATTCTTGGTGATCTCTTTATTTCCAATCAACGTTTTCGGAATTGAAAATTAATCTCTGGAGAATTTTAATCGATTTTTTTTTCAACGATAATTTGAAATGAAATTTCTAGTGAACGAAAATTTTTAAAATTAAATAGGAACAGGAGCCGAAAAAAAGCGAAAAATGTGAAAATCGACTCCTGGCCATTCATTAGAGCCTAGAAAGATCAAGATCAATGTTGAACGTGACTCAACTTGCGGCCAACTCTCCAT
Source organism: Diachasma alloeum (assembly GCF_001412515.2). Classification (NCBI taxonomy): domain Eukaryota; kingdom Metazoa; phylum Arthropoda; class Insecta; order Hymenoptera; family Braconidae; genus Diachasma; species Diachasma alloeum. Next base: position 245,386 of record NW_021680551.1, read on the forward strand.
TGACTTTTGGTCAACTTTAGCTTGGCCTTGGGTTAACCTTGGCTTGACCACGAGTCAACCTCGGCTTGACCATGGGTCCACCTTGACTTGACCATGAATGCACCTTGGCTTGACCATGGGTCAACCTTGGCTTGACCATGGATCAACCTTGGCTAGACCATGGGTCAGACTTGGCTTAAGCATGGGTCAACCGTGGCTTGACCATGGATCAACCTTGGTTTGACCACGGGTGAAATTTGGGTTGACTATGAATCAACCTTGGGTTGATCGCGGGACCTGTTGATTAAATATTGATTTAACCTTGACGAAACCTTGGTGAAACCCTGATTAAGTCGTAATTAAACTGTCATTAAATCTCGATTCAATGCTTTTTAGGCTATAATTTCAAAGCAAATGATGCGATCGTAGCTATCTTCGAACTCGACCGAGATAACATCCAAAAAAAAATATTTAAAGCCATAATTGAAAAGATTTAGACGATTATATTTTGAATGATGGTCGAAAAACTAAATTTGAAGAAAAAACTCAGATACGTACATACAAACATATGTACGGACATGATCTAAAAACTGCATATTCAAACTCCTGAGACCAAAATTAGTCATCCTGGCACAAAAAATGAAAATTTCAGATTGGTCGAATACAGGGATTCCATTCGGAAGAAAAAAATCCAACTCTCAATTCTCAAAAAAGTTGAGAGTAGATTAAAAAGCAATTAAGAATGAAAAATCCAACTCTCAACTTTCACGAAAATTTCCAAGTAGATTGAGAGAGAATTAAGAATAAAAAATCCTATTTTCATGAACAAAAAAATTCAACTTTTAATTCTCAAAAAAGGTAAGAGTAGATTGTGAGACAATTGAGAATCAAAAATCCAACTCTTAATTTTCAAAAAAATGGAGTCGATTGAAAGACAATAGAAAATAATAAATGCAACTGTCAACTATAAAAAAAAGTTGAGAGTCGATTCAGAGATAGTTAAGAATCAAAATTCCAAAATCAAATTTTCATTTCTGAAAAAAGTTGATTGAAATCGAAGAAGTCACTAAAAATAACAAATCCAATTGTCTGTTTTAACCCGTCAGTAGGCGCGCTATGAGCGATTTCCTCAAAAATTTTCACTCCATAGGAAATATACCCTAAAACCGCAATTATTTTGCTGCATTTTTTTTATATGCCTCAAGTAACTCTTCTAGTTGACTCTCGTGGTGATAAAAGTCATCTATTGGTTAGGGTTGAGTATAAAATAGTACATTACATGCCCGAGCCTTGGAAAACAGATCTGTAGTGAAGTGGTAAAACGAGGTAACTGCATTTTTTTCGAAATTTGTTTTATTGCACCAATCACATTGTAATATTGATCTGCAAGTGCTGACGGAAGGGTTTGGTCTAAAAATAATATTTTATGGGGTTACATGAAAAATAAAAAAAGAGATATGTGCGAGTTTCAATTTTTTATCAATGCAATTGGAGGTAAGTTGACATAACTCTCATAATTGGGAGGACCTAGAGGAGGTAACTTCACTTATCTCCATATGTATTGATTCCTTATTCCAAGTGGCATTTTGAAAAACAAGATGGGGGCAAAACGGGCCAGGGGGACACGAATGACAAAGGGAGCAAAATGGCCCATCTAAAAAATAAATCTCACGAGGGTCACTAGGGGGAGGGTCAAACGTCACGGGGGTCACTAAGAGGAGGGTCAAACCTCACGAGGGTCACAAGGGTCAAAGGTCACAGCGGTCACTAGAGGGAGGGTCAAACGTCACGAGGGTCACTAGAGGGAGGGTCAAACGTCATAAGGGTCATTAGAGGGAGAGTCCAACGTCACGAGGGTCACTAGGGGCAAGGTCAAACGTCATGAGGGTCATTAGAGGGAGAGTCAAACGTCATGAAGGTCACTAGAGGGAGGGTCAAACGTCACGAGGGTCACTAGGGGGAGNGGAGTGATTAGAGGGAAGGTCAAACGTCACGAGGGTCACTAGGGGGAGAGTCAAACGTCACGAGGGTCACTAGAGAGAGGGTCAAACGTCACGAGGGTCATTAGAGGGAGAGTCAAACATCACGAGGGTCACTAGGGGGAGGGTCAAACGTCAAGAAGGTCACTAGAGGAAGGGTCAATCGTCACGAGGGTGATTAGAGGGAACGTCAAACGTCACCAGGGTCACTAGGGGGAGGGTCAAACGTCACGAGGGTCACTAAGAGGAGGGTCAAACCTCACGAGGGTCACAAGGGTCAAAGGTCACAGCGGTCACTAGAGGGAGGGTCAAACGTCACGAGGGTCACTAAGAGGAGGGTCAAACCTCACGAGGGTCACAAGGGTCAAAGGTCACAGCGGTCACTAGAGGGAGGGTCAAACGTCACGAGGGTCACTAAGAGGAGGGTCAAACCTCACGAGGGTCACAAGGGTCAAAGGTCACAGCGGTCACTAGAGGGAGGGTCAAACGTCACGAGGGTCACTAAGAGGAGGGTCAAACCTCACGAGGGTCACAAGGGTCAAAGGTCACAGCGGTCACTAGAGGGAGGGTCAAACGTCACGAGGGTCACTAAGAGGAGGGTCAAACCTCACGAGGGTCACAAGGGTCAAAGGTCACAGCGGTCACTAGAGGGAGGGTCAAACGTCACGAGGGTCACTAGAGGGAGGGTCAAACGTCATAAGGGTCATTAGAGGGAGAGTCCAACGTCACGAGGGTCACTAGGGGCAAGGTCAAACGTCATGAGGGTCATTAGAGGGAGAGTCAAACGTCATGAAGGTCACTAGAGGGAGGGTCAAACGTCACGAGGGTCACTAGGGGGAGAGTCAAACGTCATGAGGGTTATTTGGGGGAGGGTCAAACGTCACGAAGGTCACTAGGGAGAGGGTCAAATTAGGGTCTGGAGTTGACCTTTACCTTCTTTTCTTCATGAGGAAATCCATCCGTGGCTTTTTCTGTTTGGGAAACTTGAAAAACTATTTTTCTCTATTTTTCTAGATTTTTTTGGTGACCCAATTTAAAGATGTTTTTTCTTTCATTTTTTGTTTTTTTTCTTTTTTCAATAATTCCAGTTCTACCAATCCGATTTTAATATTCTTATAGAATGTAAAAATGGAAAATTTTGACGCTTAATAAATCAAAATCGGATGGATGAAACTTGAATTATTGAAAAAAGAAAAAAAAAGAAAGAAAGGAAAATAATATCTTCATATAGGGCCACCGACAAAATCTGGAAAAATGAAGAAAAATAGTTTTTCAAGTACCCCAAACGTAGAAAAAGCTACTATGGATTTCCTCTTGAAGGAAACAGGATAAGGCTGAACTCCTGACCCCTATTTGACCCTGCCCCTAGCGACCTTTCTGACGTTTGACCCTCCCCCTAATGACCCTCGTGACCTTTGACTCTCCCCCTAGTGACCCGGGTGACGTTTGACCCTCTCCCTAGTGACCCTCGTAAAGTTTGACCCTCCCTCTAGTTACCGCCGTAACCTTTGACCCTCGTGACGTTTGACCCTCTCCCTAGTGACCCTCGTGACGTTTGACCCTCCCTCTAGGGACCGCCGTGACCTTTGACCCTCGTGAGGTTTGATCCTCCCCTTAGTGAGCCTTGTGATGGTTGACCCTCCCCCTAGTGACCCTCGTGGCGTTTGACTCTCCCTCTAATGACCCTTGGGACGTTTGACCCTCCCTCTAGTGACCCTCGTGACGTTTGACTCTTCACCTAGTGACCACCCTCGTGACGTTTGACGTTCCATCTAATCACCCTTGTGACGTTTGACTCTCCCCCTAGTGACACTTGTGACGTTTGACCCTCTCCCTGTAATGACCCTCATGACGTTTGACCCTCCCCCTAGTGACAATCATGACGTTTGACTGTCCCTCTAATGACCCTTGTGACGTTTGACCCTCCCTCTAGTGACCCTCGTGACGTGACTATTCACCTAGTGACCCTCGTGACGTTTGACGTTCCCTCTAATCACCCTCGTNACTTGTGACGTTTGACCCTCTCCCTGTAATGACCCTCATGACGTTTGACCCTCCCCCTAGTGACAATCATGACGTTTGACTGTCCCTCTAATGACCCTTGTGACGTTTGACCCTCCCTCTAGTGACCCTCGTGACGTGACTATTCACCTAGTGACCCTCGTGACGTTTGACGTTCCCTCTAATCACCCTCGTGACGTTTGACTCTCCCTCTAGTGACCGCCGTGACGTTTGANGCTACGACTTTTCAACTACGACTATTTAACTAAGACTTTTCAACTACGATGTTTCAACTAGATTTTTCCGTGCATAAGACGTAGTTGTATGGTTTTTCATTTTTATGATGTATTTTTTCCATTCTATTACAATAGTTTATTATTATGAACAGTTTTATTANTCTCGTGACGTTTGACCCTCCCCCTAATGACTCTCCTGACGTTTGACTCTCCCTCTGACGACCCTCGTGACGTTTGACGTTCCATCTAATCACCCTCGTGACGTTTGACTCTCCCCCTAGTGACCCTTGTGACGTTTGACCCTGTCCCTCTAATGACCCTCGTGACTTTTGACCCTCTCCTTAGTGACCCTCGTGACGTTTGACTCTCCCTCTAGTGACCGCCGTGACCTTTGAAATCTTTGGCTTCCGGATGGATGCCGCGTTTGGATTCAGCGTTGCGCCGACGTTTCGCAAACATTGCAGTCTGCATCTTCAGGGCTATGAGCTCCGATTTTGAGCTCCGATGTCTAGGGGTAGTCCTTATATGCCTTCCCTTGTGG
>NW_021680551.1:251007-256711 GCF_001412515.2 Diachasma alloeum
GTTTATGTTTCGCATAAAATTCCAGTTGAAATGTCCTAGTTGAAGGAGTGTTAGTTGATAATGTTGTTAGTTGAAATGTGGCTAGTTGAAATGTCGCTAGTTGAAATGTCTTAGTTGAAATGTCGCCAGTTGATAAGACATGGACCCGCATTGAGATACCTATCTGTGTGGGTTGGCTTGCGATATACTTGGTGGCCTAGAGTGCCGTCCTCGTTGCGTCGAACCAGGACAACTAGGAATGGAAGACATCTATCTTGTTCAATTTCCATAGTGAACTTGATGCTCACATGCTGAGTATTCAAGAACTCCAGGAATTTAGTTAGAGCAGTCTTTCCATGTGGCCAGATGACAAAAGTATCGTCCACATACCTGAACCATACAGTAGGTTTCTGAGGTGCTGACTTCAATACTTCGTTCTCGAAGTGTTCCATGAATATATTTACAATAATCGGGGAAATGGGAGACCCCATTGCCGCTCCCGATTTCTGCTCATAGTACTCTCCTTTGAACTGAAAGTATGTAGAAGTCAAGCAATGCTCAATCAGGGGAAGAAATTGAAAAGAGATGTTGTTGGATTTCTGGATGATTTCCAAGGTTTCTGGGATTGGGACGTTAGTGAAGAGTGATTCCACATCAAAACTCACTAGGATATCATCTGNGCCTTCCCTTGTGGTGGTGGGGGAAGGGGAAGGGGGGGGGTGCTCAGCCAATCATATATTTTTAATTGATCAGCTGGTCAAGCTGATCACCACAAGGGAAGGCATATGAGGACTACCCCTAGACATCGGAGCTCAAAATCGGACCTCATAGCCCTGAAGATGCAGACTGCAATGTTTGCGAAACGTCGGCGCAACGCTGAATCCAAACGCGGCATCCATCCGGAAGCCAAAGATTTCANAAGTCTAGGAGGAAAGGATTCTTTAGGGGTAAGGAATTTCGTCAGGTCAGCCGAGAAACCAGCCTTCTTCAGCAGATCAGCAGTTTTTCGCTCAATTGTACGAGTAGGGTCCTTCCTAAGTTTAACGTAAACTCTGCAGTCACCCAACATCGTACTGAGCATACCGGAGTAGTCGTCTTTATCCATAACCACCGTGGCATCGCCTTTGTCTGCCGGAAGAATAATCAGATCATTATTCTCCTTTAGACTACNTGACCCTCCTCTTAGTGACCCTTGTAACGTTTGACCCTTAGTGAAATTTACATACTTCATGTGCTAAGTCAACATATCTCTTTTTTTTGTGATAACCGAACGAGTTAAGTCAACTTGACTCTCCACACAGAATTGAAATTTGGAGGTAACTACTTAAAACTGCGTAAAGGATTAATTCCGTAATTTGATAATAGGGTATAAAGTTAAAGGACAGTAGAATAAAGATTCGGCGTCATTTGTGCTAAATTTCCCACTATCGATGACATAGACTTTTTTTGCTCTCCTGTAAAATTTCATTTTATGCACTTACCTCGTTTTACCAGTTCACTATAGAGATCATCGTCTCCCACGTACAAGATTGTCTTCCGCGCCGAAGGCGAGGATGGCAAGCACGTGGGGGAGTGTGATATGTTTTCCATGGCAAGGTGTGTATATTTATTTTCGTGTCGAGGGACCTGCAAACCTGGACCTGGACCTGGGTTTTTCAGGTCCCGTGACACGAAAAGAATATTTTCTTCGGCTCAGTCGAAATTTTGTACGTATTACGGGTACGGGGCTCGTGCCGCAGAACGCCGAACAGCGCCGCCTATTGCGATATTTGGCTCTATTATTACGAGGAGCCGATGAGCGATTCCCTCATCGCACGTCTCAAGAACGGTGGTGGAACGGCGCGCCTACTGACAGGTTAAAAAATCGATAGTAAAGAGATCGGATTGCATAAAATGTATTTCTGGCCTCGTCACTCCGACTCTCAACTGACTCTCAATTTTCTCTCAAACAGGAAATTATGGAGAGTCCAAATATCAACTTGGTCCATCCCTATAATTTTCTCGAAAACAGGAGAATTTTCCTAGAATTTTCTCGAAAACCTAAGAATTTTCTAAAACGTTCTCGAACACCTTAGAATTTCCTCGATTTTTTTTTGTTGAAAATTCGAGATATTATAATAGGAGGGGGTGGGGCAATATGGACGCCAGATTTAAATAATGAGTTGAATTTGATCAAATCTACTCTTCCGACTTCATTTGAAGGTCATAAAAGCCAACAGATTCTCATAAGAGTGCGTCGTAAGAAAAAACCGGGTAAAATGGATACTTTGATTTTCTTCTCAATTTTTTATGTTTCAACAATTTTATTCAATTTCTGAAACGCTAGTCATCATTGCGATTTTCAAATTGAAAAAAAAAATTATTTTTGACGTTCGTCATGGGCGGTGGTAAATCAAATTTTTCCTTCCTCATTTATCCTCCTCTCCGCCTATTGTTTTATCCCAAGCAGCACAGTTCTGGAGGGTATCTGCAAGTATACTAAAAAGGTATACTAATGTCTGTCCAAAAAGATAACTTGTGTCTAGAAGTTACCTAGAAGTTAACTAAAAGTTATCGTATGACTGCAAGATACCTTTTGGACGGACATTAGTCAGCCTTTTTGGTATACTTTCAGATATCTTTCGCAAGGTTTGCTACTTGGGATGGTGATTTCCTCTTTAAGTAGAAAAGTAGTCATCTTACAAATTTCACAAATGGACAAAAGGTCAGATGTGTAGGGCATGCAATTGATAATTGAAAAAGAATTAATAATTTCAAAGTTATTTCAAGAGTAAAACAGGAAATTCAAAGCTACTTTATATTTCAAACTTCAATGTGAAATTTAATAGAGTCGAAGTTTGTTTGTTAATATCTTTCCCAACTCTAATTTTTCTTTATAAAAAGATACCGACACGATTCTGTTGGAAAATGTCTTTTAAAAATTTTCTTTATTTTTGGATAGAACCAAATTTTTCGGATATCCATTTTAGCCCACTCTTGAATAATTTCTCAGTTGTAGACCTTGCCAAGAAGCAATTTTTAAAAATCAATTATTGAAAATGTTTTGAGTGTTCATTTTAGTCCCGCCCATAGAGATTTATCCATAATGCCCAATGAAACGATTTTCAAAAATTTGAATTTTGAAAAAAAAAAAAATTTCGCAAATTTTTGAGTGTCCATTTTTCCCCGAATGTCCATATTACCTCGCCCCCCTCTAATTTTTTCAAAAACCAAAGAATTTTACTAGAATTTTCCCGAAAACCTAAGAATGATCTAGAACTGTCTCGAAAACCCAAGCTTTTTTTGGAATTTTCTAGAAAACTGGAGATTTTGTTTGAATTTTCCAAAGAATAGGAAAATTTTCTCGAAAACCTAAAAATTTTCTCGAACGTGCTCGGACACCGTAGAATTTCCTCGAATTTGGTTTGAAAACTCTAAATATTCATATAATTTTTTCAAAAACCACAATTTTCCAGAATTTTCTCAAAAACCGGAGAATTCTCTCGAAAATCGGAAATATTTCTCGAAAACTTCATGGGAAACATCAGAACATCTACCGGAAAAAATAAACACGAAGAGAATAAGAAACAAAAATTGCGGGGCCCTTTCCAAGCCCCACTTTTATATGTCACCCTGGTTTCCTGCCATTCCCGCAGTTACCGACATAGCTATGGTTCGGATAAAGCTTCTTGCTTTGACCGCAAAGTGGGGGGGCGGAAAATCGCCACTCGAGAAAAAAATCCCTCCATGCGGGCCTTAACAAAATGTTAAAAATTTTGAAAATTGGAAAAAAAGTTGAAATCGGATGAAAACTGTCGAGAATAGACCGCTACCTGAGCGAGTGGATTGTGCAAGGAGGATTTTTAAGCTAAAAACGTGAAAAATGACGATTTAATGGATATAAGGGGCGAAACAGGTCAGGTCCGAAATGTTTCTTACTTTTTAATATATCATATACCAAAAGTCGTCCAAAGGCTCGTAAGGTTAAGCGAAAACTTTAAAATTTCACCGCGATCTCCCCTTAAGATGAATGAAATTCATTCACAATAAAAGATGGAGCAGAAGTCAAAGGAAAAAGATGAAGTTGAAGATATGCGGTGACAATATTTTAAACGCAAAATTATATCGATTAAATGAACGACAAATGAATTGAATTAGCAAGTGAAATATAACTAAAAGAATTTCTAACAATGCTGACACGCACTTTTAGCAGAGTATCAACAAACATTGAATTCCAGAAATGTACTCTCTAAATTATATTCATGAAGAAATTGGATTGCAATTTTGAGTAAATTCTTCCTCGATGAGCATAGAAATTATAACATAAGCAATATCAAATCGTTCATTCCAATATTAAAGTTTGTCAAATTATAACATATTATTCTCATTGGCCGTATTGCTCTTGGGATAAGCCTCAACACGGAGAATAAAGTGAAAAAAAATGCAGAATCTGACATGAAAAAGAGCATAATGGAAGAGCATCAACACTCAAGCGCTAGTCTAGGAAAATTTTAAGACTTACCCAAAACACCGTACTGCTGTGGAGTTAGTCTGATATCACCATCCGGTCCTCCAGGAATTGAAGAAACCAACGAAGCCCGATCACTGATGTGACTCCGGGTACTTGCTTCACTTCTCTTGGCCCACGATACTTGAGAAACCGTGTCTGTAGGTCATATACGTTGATTAGAATAAATACGATATTCCTAAAACACTGAAGTTGATTTAGAAAATATTCTCACCAAAATTCGAGGGTTTCGCACTCAATAATCGTTGCCTGAGATCCCTCGTAGGCCGGCGATTGATAGGATGGGATGGTCGCCTTCTTCTCTTCAAATACTTGGCTAAACCACCCAGCAACAATGTCCCACTCGTGAGACATATAATAAAAATCTAACAAGCATAATAACAATGTTATAATGATAATAGTACATCAAATGCCAATAAAGAACACTATAAAACCAAAAATAAATAAATGAACCCTAACCTATCGCAGTTGTCCATGATTGATTACCTTCTGTGTCCTTGATAAATTAATATATGGCAGTCGAACATTGGGACAGTGTGAGTAAATTCTCCCGAAGAACTGCTGAGCACCCAGTAGTGACATTGTCACCAATTGTATTACAAATAACTCGCCAAATTTCCGATCATTTGAACAGTTGAGGCCAAAAAGAGTACAGTCGAACACTAAAGCAGACATTATAGGGGAGATGAGCAGGGCCAATGTAAAGTGTTCAACAGGGGGGGGCCCGTTCGTACTTCAACAACTGTACACTCGACAACTAAAGCAGAGATTATAGGGGAGATGAACAGGGCCAATGTAAAGTGTTCAACAACAAAAATTGTAGCGGTGGCGCATGGACTACGATGGAGCGTACGGAACTGTTGGTATGATAGGGCCCGAGCATAAATTTGTCGATAACCGGAAAGGGGTTCTCAATACGGTAGCTCCTCGCATTTTGTAATAATTGTCAGGAATGTAAAATCGAACATATTATAATCAATAGTATAATGAATGCACAATCTAATGATCTAAAAGTCTTTTCCTTTTTCTCGACATATTTATCATTGACACGTAGGTCAAAAAATTCATAGAAAATCCCAGCNGAGAGAGAAAACATTCCAACTCGTTTGAAACGGCTGGAACGTTTTCCTTGTTCTCCAGCGATCTACACATAATGGGATTAATTCAATAATAGATTAATGAATAAGATTTTTCGCAGATTATTGCGAGATTTAGATG
>NW_021680551.1:262453-263153 GCF_001412515.2 Diachasma alloeum
TTTTTTTTTCTCGGTAAATACCGACAATAGAGAAATGTCAGAGTGGAATTCCCTGATTTTTTTTCACTCTCGATTAATTTTTTAAAGATTCAAATTCATACTTGATTCATTCACATCGTTCCATTCCATCGGGGATATTGTCGATTGGAGACAATTTTTTATGGTCACTGAAGGAGGCAAACCATTCATCTAAATTTCGCAATAATCTGCGAAAAATCTTATGCATTAATCTATTATTATTGAATTAATCCCATTATGTGTAGATCGTTGGAGAACAATGAACACGTTCCAACCGTTCAAACGAGTTGGAATGTTTTCTCTCTCCTTCTTCTCCATTTTCTTTCTCACTCGCACTCGTTAAGTTTGGCGGAGGACGGGCATAGTCCAATAAACGAAGGTCTAACATACGAATGTTTGCTAATCAGGCTCCATTTTTGATACGATTTGTGATTTGGGCGTATGAAACTACTGGCGGATGTTTAAGGTTCCCCAAGTTTGTGCGGGGGTTGAAAAAGCCAAAAAACTACCCCTGAAAACCGTTTTTTCGAAATAACTCGTGAATAACGCGCTGTACTCCCAAAAATGTAATATACAAAGTTATAGAGCTCGAAATTCTACACAAAAAATGTTTAGGGCACTTTACCTCTATTCCCAACCGTTCATCCCCCAGAGCCGCGTGAAGATCAGATGGGAAAAAAAA
>NW_021680551.1:263406-264446 GCF_001412515.2 Diachasma alloeum
TGAAACGCACTTTTCTAGCTCGAACCCCTAAATCCGGCGCCGGGAATGAGAACCTTTTGTGCGAGAGAGAAGTCTCCGTCTCGCTCCCACTCTCTACAGCTATTCACCCGACCGTTTGCGCATGCGCACACGGGCCTGTGGAACATCACGGACTGAATGCGAGAATAGTATATTACGCAACAAGTGCGTAATGGGTTTTTTGGCTCGTGGGAAGTTGTAAAACGAGCCGAAGGCGAGTTTTACAATCCCACGAGTCAAAAAACACCATTACGCACGAGTTTCGTATACTATTTTATGTCATAGGGCCCAGAATCCGCGATTCTACCGAGCGAAGCGAGGTTATAATCGCGTGATTCTGGGCACCTATGACATAAAAAGAATCATTTGAGGTTTTTCGTCTCTCTCTCTCTCTCTCACTTTCGGATGAAAAAAAGGCTGTTTGACAGATAACCAAATTACCCATCAATTAACCCTCTTTCATCTTTTAATCTCTGTAAAAAATGAAAGGAACTGTCATGAAAATCACAGCGCAGTAAGAAAAATAATTGTTTTGCGGCGCACAGTGACTCCCGGCAATTAAAAATTCACCTCACCCTCCTAATTGCGATTTAGGGATGAAACAAGCAGGGGTAGAAGCCTACTTGATACAAGACGAATGATCTTTACTTTTTTTGTCTTATTATGCTTTTTTTTCTTCTTTTTTCTACCAATTTCATTGATAGTAAGCTTCCGAAGGGAAGCATATTAGAGATTAAAAAATGAGAACCAAATTCGATAGTGAGCCATCAATTTTTTATTCTCAACTCGCATTTGTAAAATCATCATTTTCTCTTACTTTTCTTATCAATCAAAGTATGTTGTTCTATTCTGATTCAATTATTTCCTTTGATTTGTTCCCATCGGCAAGAAATATGAATTTCACTCAAACCAGATCTCCACATTGCCACTGGGAAAGAATGGTCCGATGAAATCCATGCTATCGTCTAATTTTTTAAATAATGTCAGTATATTACCTCACCCTCGCTCAATGCAATGATCCA
>NW_021680551.1:264527-264696 GCF_001412515.2 Diachasma alloeum
AGTACGGACCTTTGGTATTATAACAGAGATATACATGTCAAATTTCAAATTCATATCGTTTTTTTGTCACAAGTTATCAACCGCACAAGAATGAAAAAATAAAAATAAATAAAAACGAGTATATCTCCAAAAGGTTGTATGGACGGGTATATATATTTTCAATGATCTA
>NW_021680552.1:0-3008 GCF_001412515.2 Diachasma alloeum
TTCATTGGCGCTACTGTCCTCCTAGTTACTTCGGTAGGACATAACAGTTCAACGGAGAACCAGCTTGGAACGTAACAGCCTAAAATCGTCCATATTGGTGAAAACGAGCGCCGCCATAGGTAATTAGCGATCCTAATTCGCGATCGCTAAGGTATGATACAAGCAGGTATGATGAAGCCAGAAAACTGGGGACAAGTTCGCCGGAGTGCCAGAAGCGGCGTTCCGGTCGATTACGCTTCCCATCATCTCCTTTAGTCTCCTACCACTGGCACTTATTTTGCTGGAGGGAACGTTATGAAATTTATATTTTAAGTCAAAATAATTAGCCCCGTATGAAATTACATGTACAATGCGAAGAAAAATAATAAAATGCAAATATATTCATGGTTTTTCATGTACTATTTCTTTAATAGTCAATGGCCCGCTCACTCTTTCATTAATGGGGTGATTTTTATCTTATAATAGGTGAATTCTTTCTTTTTTTACTGAAAATAATTACCAAGATTGAGAGTGAAATCACTGCTCAATGTAATAGCATTAAAAATAGAATGAAAATGCATTTTTGTCCAATGTTGAACAATATTTATTTTTCGCGCGAAAATATCTCGCGAATGTTGTTTGTTTATATCTGCTCCAAAACGTACTCCAATACATCTGAACAGTCTGTGCGAGTTGATTCATGCAAAATGATTAAATCGTGTGCAATTATAAATTGCAAAGCATCTTCTAGGGATAATTATCGTTTTTTCTCCCTTCCCAGTGTGAAAAAAATTGAGAAGCGACGACAATGGCTGGAAAAAAGCGGTGATTTGCTACCGAGTGATCAAGTGTCAAAGAACGATTGTTATTTGTGTGAGGTGCGTAAGTGAATAGTTGGGTCTTTTTTTTTTCTTTTGTGGCTCTTGAAATCCCTTGTACTTCATTTAATTCACCCCTCGTGACCATTATGACCCTCGTATCTTTTTCAAAACTTGTTCATAGAAGAAAACATTAAAAAACATAGTTCAAACTGGGATCCTCGTTATCGTAATCCCATCCCTCCCAATTCTTCCCTATTAAGCTTCACTGAAGAGAAGAGGAATAATTAATTGAATGGACTTCTGATGTTAATTATTCTTTCTTCTAATTAGTATTTCAATCGTCTAGTCGACATGACTCTCAGTCAATCTTTATCGCTCGACCCATGGAACTATTTGCTGAGAATCATATAGTTTTCATCTCAACATTTTTTAATCCTGTTCCTTTCGATTGAACACAAAATTTTATTTTCATCACGCTGTATCGGAGAAGTAACTTTCCGACACATTGTGATGAAAAATTTTGTTCGTAACTCGTGAAAAAAGTGGTTTTTGGCTCGTGAAATTATATCACTCACCTTCGGCCCGTGTTATAAACCTCCCACTCGCCAAAAACCACTTTTTTGCACTCGTTACGAAATATACTATTTCTCTCTCATGAAAAAAAAAAATTGATTTGACGGGGATTTGAACTCGCGACGCAAGTAAAATCGGCGTGTGGTGGGAGATCTAATCCGCGTGAGGGGAAGGGACGCAACAGCGCCGCGCGCGGCTTCCGTTGGAACTTGTCCCCTGTGTCGGTGTCGGCGACACCATACCTCCCTGTATCATACCTTAGCGATCGCAAGCGATTTCTCGCCGTCTGGTGGTGGTTTGTAGAATTACTATGTTGCGGAACCAATCTGATGGTAGTGCGGCAAGGCTCTGGAGTACGAAATAGCAAATTATTCATTGATGTAGGCACAAAAAATGTAGACCTAAAAAAGTTCATTACCAAAATTTTTTAACGTGGTTTCGGTTACGAGATATTCAACAAAAAATGGACTCAACCGACTCAGCTAATTTCATTATAGAATATTCATCTCTACATGAAATACTTACGCTGCTTTATATAATCGTCAAGAGAGAAATGTTGACTGCAAACTTTCATGTTTTCATCGTAAATTCCTCTCAGTTTCAATGCTTCCATCCACTTGTTCCGTAAAATTAAATCGGATGGAAAACTATGGAAACTTAAATTCAGTTTATCCTTTACTTTGCACTGTGGAACACAGCATCCTCTTTTCGAATTCTTGAGATAATTGTTCTGTGCCATTTTCATAAAAATCGGTAGGTTATAAGATCAAAATTTAATTCACGGCTTGTACTTGAAACAATTTGACACTTCAGCACTATTTGAGGTTAGGGTTCTGAGCAGCTCCGCAAGTTAGTAGTTCTCTATACTGGCGACAATATGAGAGTGATCTTTCCATCTAACCCCTACTTCCCCCACCACCGACGCGCGCATGCGCGGTGGGACGGTGGTGTATCCCTCCGCGTACGGCGTGTTCAAAATACATGAAAAATAATTTCCTGTTTTGTTTTTTTCGTTTTTGATGAAAAAACAATGAATTGATAACAAAATTATGAGGAAATACGTGAAAATTAATACTTAATAAATTAATAATAGTAATTGACTTGTCTAATTCTCCAACAGTTGACCAAAAGTTTCAAAAATTCCAGAAAAGTCCACATTGATGTACAATATTTGAGAACTATAAATAAAAAATCATTAAATCTTCGAAAAATCTTCTCAAATATTCCTAATTTCTCTAAAAATTGTAAATCGACGTGAAAATTATCTATACCTACATTTAAATAAAATTATTTCTGGTGATTCATTATGAAATGATTGAATAATAAGTTTATTACATGCTACACACCGACAGAAACCACGCAAAGCTGCGTTTTCGAATTTTTTTGAAAATGACAATAATGACTATCAGACACAAGGCTCGAAAATTGGAATGGAAGAACAAAGGGGATAGAAAAAACTATAAACTAGGTGAAAAATAATTTGTACATTTCGTTTCAACGTTTCATATCAAATAACAGAAAGATCAAATTCATTTTCAATGATCCTCCAAAAAACAAATTTTATATTTATACGTCGATTTTATCACACTTTTTTCGTATTTTACATTAACTTGAAATAACAATAATTTATATGCT
>NW_021680552.1:9663-12875 GCF_001412515.2 Diachasma alloeum
GTGCTCCCGCAGCATTGCGCATGCGCGCGTCGGTGGTGGGGGAAGTAGGGGTTAGATGGAAAGATCACTCTCATATTGTCGCCAGTATACGGTCCCGCATTTTTGGCCATAGCGCTGACGGCGGTTTGCGATCGCTAAGGTATGATACAGGGAGGTATGGTGAAGCTTTGATGTCGCCGACACCGAAACAGGGGACAAGTTCCAACGGAGGCCGCGCGCGGCGCTGTTGCGTCCTTCCCCTCACGCGGATTAGATCTCCCACCACACGCCGATTTTACTTGCGTCGCNAGAGAAATAGTATATTTCGTAACGAGTGCAAAAAAGTGGTTTTTGGCGAGTGGGAGGTTTATAACACGGGCCGAAGGTGAGTGATATAATTTCACGAGCCAAAAACCACTTTTTTCACGAGTTACGAACAAAATTTTTCATCACAATGTGTCGGAAAGTTACTTCTCCGATACAGCGTGATGAAAATAAAATTTTGTGTTCAATCGAGAGGAACAGGATTAAAAAATGTTGAGATGAAAACTATATGATTCTCAGCAAATAGTTCTATGGGATCGAGCGATAAAGATTGACTCAGAGTCATGTCGACTAGACGATTGAAATACTGATTAGAAGGAAGAATATTTAACATCAGAAGTCCATTTAATTAATTATTCCTCTTCTCTTCAGTGAAGCTTAATAGGGAAGAATTTGGAGGGATGGGATTACGATAATGAGGATCCCAGTTTGAACTATGTTTTTTAATGTTTTCTTCTATGAACAAGTTTTGAAAAAGATACGAGGGTCATAATGGTCACGAGGGGTGAAATAAATGAGGTACAAGGGGTTTCAAGAGCCACAAAAGAAAAAAAAAGTCCCAACTATTCACTTACGCACCTCACACAAATAACAATCGTTCTTTGACACTTGATCACTCGGTAGCAAATCACCGCTTTTTTCCAGCCATTGTCGTCGCTTCTCAATTTTTTTCACACTGGGAAGGGAGAAAAAACGATAATTATCCCTAGAAGATGCTTTGCAATTTATAATTGCACACGATTTAATCATTTTACATGAATCAACTCGCACAGACTGTTCAGATCTATTGGAGTACGTTTTGGAGCAGACATAAACAAACAACATTCGCGAGATATTTTCGCGCGAAAAATAAATATTGTTCAACATTGGACAAAAATGCATTTTCATTTTATTTTTAATGCTATTATATTGAGCAGTGATTTCACTCTCAATCTTGGTAATTATTTTCAGTAAAAAAAGAAAGAATTCACCTATTATAAGATAAAAATCACCCCATTAATGAAAGAGTGAGCGGGCCATTGACTATTAAAGAAATAGTACATGAAAAACCAAGAATATATTTGCATTTTTTTATTTTTCTTCGCATTGTACATGTAATTTCATACGGGGCTAATTATTTTGACTTAAAATATCAATTTCATAACGTTCCCTCCAGCAAAAAAAGTGCCAGTGGTGGGACACTAAAGGAGATGAGGGGAAGCGTAAGTCGACCGGAACGCCGCTTCTGGCGCTCCGGCGAACTTGTCCCCTGTTTTCTGGCTTCATCACCTGCTACCTGCTTGTATACCTTAGCGATCGCGAGAATAAAGGTCACCCCCCAGGTACTTAGCCGGAATAGGTCACTAATTAGAAAAACGACCTTATGCAATCGATTGTACATCGTTAGTACATGATTGTACAATGCAAATTTTTGTTTGTACATTCACTCATTAATTTAAAAAAATTAATCAAATTTTGGCATGATGCTAGCCGGAAAAAACTGTACATTGCTTGATTGTGCTAAATTATGGGTCAGTTCTGAAGGAAATCGTTTGTACATTACGAATTTCATGTTTTTATTGTTTGTACAATCATTGTTAATTAGTTAGGTTGAGGTGAACAATTATGATCTAACCCCACCCCCAGCAAAGCATTGATGGTTCCTGTATTATCGACTTTGGCGTTTTATTCTCTCTGTTTGTATGTGTGTTTACAATATTAGTTCATTTTTTCATGAAAAAAAAACATTAAATTGAACAACATAATTGTTGATGAAGGATTAATCATCTTATTTGTACCTGTGCGGGAAATAGAAATACATATCTGCATTGTGATACAGGACATTGGCATAAGGGAAATCATTAGCCCCGAAGATTCTGACAGCTCGAAAGACGTTATGTTTGATGAAAGATTGTTAAAAGGAACATTCTTGCAATAATCTTCGATCGAAAGCATTGACAATCACTGCAATCCCTGTGAGAAGGCTGTGTGTAACTGAGTGAGGTAAGCTTGCAAGCATCATTTTCAATAAATGCTTGTCAATTTTTCTCTGATTTTGATAGCACTTTTTTTGGGGAGAACAATCGATAGTTATTTCTACATTCTCTCTACTTCCAAAGTAAAATTGTTAGTCTCCACGAGTATTCCCTGTTTCACACCAATCACTAGTCCATATCATAAGTTATTTCATTCCTGCACAGGTAATAATTAGAGATGCGCATTCTTTTTGGATCAGTGCCAGGAAATCTTTAAGCATTACACCCTCCGTTAGACTGAATACTTTGGTCTCCATCNGTAAGCTTGCAAGCATCATTTTCAATAAATGCTTGTCAATTTTTCTCTGATTTTGATAGCACTTTTTTTGGGGAGAACAATCGATAATTATTTCTACATTCTCTCTACTTCCAAAGTAAAATTGTTAGTCTCCACGAGTATTCCCTGTTTCACACCAATCACTAGTCCATATCATAAGTTATTTCATTCCTGCACAGGTAATAATTAGAGATGCGCATTCTTTTTGGATCAATGCCAGGAAATCTTCAAGCATTACACCCTCCAATAGACTGAATACTTTGGTCTCCATATAATTCCCATCAACAGCACAAGAAGAGATACAATTGATGATTTATTAAAATGAAAGGGATTATGAAGAGGTTTGAGAGTAGAATACTGGTGATAAGAAGGTCTCGAGTTCTGTGCAAAAGGAGTAACGATTATACACTGACCCTCAAGGAGACTCAATTGACATGGGCAGCTCTCTATCAGATTGCTATATATCAGTCTCAATGGATCTACAACTGTCTCAAGGGACCCGAGGGATTAATGATTCACCGGCACAGCGATGAGCATGCCCTACTTGAGGTTCATCTTGCTCCAGAGATAAATGTCCTTGTTTTGTTGGGGACTTTGATTGATGAAACCGTGGATTC